>NC_091156.1:5996090-6076090 GCF_040958095.1 Procambarus clarkii | reverse complement strand
TCTGAAGTATGAATCACCAACCGATAGAACTATCATTTGCTTTTAAACCACTCGGTCCAGTTTAATTAATTTTGTCCTACTAACCCTTTCGTTTGCACCTATTTCTATCTTTAATTCATCTTAATTTATTCTTTATTCCGTTTTCATCTCGTTCCCAGTTACATTTTTCCGTTCCAATGTTCCTTCTGTTCAGGCTATCATCGCTTGTTCCGAATCCCCGCTTTACAATACAGCTGTGAATATAGTGTGTATAACCCTGTAGACCTCATTATTTTTCGCAATTTTCGTCTCCATAAGGTCAAATTAGTCTCCTCTCCTTACCCTGTTAATCTAATACCTGAAGTGTTATTTAAGCCACTTTAGACTCTTTCAATGTCTCTTTTTAACCAATTTTTTTTCCGTGCACCTCCTTTTACCATTAACCTATTTACATCCCCATTATTCCAAAAAGCTCAATTTATTTTTCGGTTTTTTTTTTCCTGAGCCCCTTGCCACACATCACATTTTCCTTTCCACTTTATCCCCATTCACCCCGTAATACACTTTTCATCCCATTTTCCACCCCTTTGGCCCTAATTTATGTCACCTATGTTCTCCACACAACCACATTCCTTCCCTCCCCCTTTGACGTAAAAGTTGGTGGTGGTTCAACACGGGAATTGTTTACATGCGTAATTATTGAGAATTAGCGTCGGCTATCGACCCATCCTCCAAAACACACGGCCAAGGATACCCTTCCTTCTCAGTCATTTCAGACTACCGGGAAAAATTTCTCAAGATTAACCAACGGTGATTTGCAGAAGCAACATTGGGAAATAGTTTTGTCTTTGTCCCTCGTTGTCTTCTTGCAGGTTGAGACCCCCCAAAGCGGATCTTTAACGTTAGATTGCAATGTTTGCGGTCTGTGAGTTATGCACTATAGTGATGTCTTCCTCCCCTCCCCCTCAACCCCTTCTGTAATTCAAGATTATTGTGACTTGTAAAACATGACTCTGAATATATGTTTCAGTCTTTTTTCAACCGTGCCTCGTTATTTTTAGGGTGCACTGCGCTTGCTAGGAATAAATAAATTTGTATATGTATAAATATACATATACACGTGCATACACACACACATATATATATATATATATGTGTGTGTGTGTGTGTGTGTGTGTGTGTGTGTGTGTGTGTGTGTGTGTGTGTTTGTATTCTAGAGAAAAATACAGTAGTATTTACAGAGGAAAATAGGCACATTAGGCAACGGACGGTTAGAGAGGTGGGGTCCAAGAGCTACCAGCGCGATCCTGTGGGGCCCAAATAGTAAATACACAGGCACACTCAGCAGCAGCAGTCGTGGGGAGGGACTGTCATACTCTGTCACGCGCTAATCAGGATGCCATCTCCAGTCACTTTAAATCAAGTGTCAAGGGAAGAGCAAGACAAACGGAACGGCATTCTTTTTCGATGTAGCATGTTGGAGGAGCGTGCGGTGTGGGTATTTGAGTCCCCCCTTACCCCCCCTTCACTGGCCCTAATAAACGGGGATGTCTTTGTAAACGAAGTGTTGGTCATATTTCATGTATGTTTACCGGTTGCCTCAGTCAAATACATATGTTGGGTGACTGCCCCCAGACTCTACTTCATTAATATATATTTTTTTGACCCGCGTCGTTACAAGAATTCAGAGTTGAATGTCTCCTCCGACCCCCCAATCCCCTTCCTCCACGGGTCCCATTTTTTATTTTGCCTTAAGGTTATTTTGGGATGGTTCCGAGGATCAATGTCAACACATGTCCGGTTTCTGACTAGGCCTTCTGATTGGTGGGTTAGTCAACCAGGCTGTTAGACGCCGCGGCTCGCAATCTGGCCTATTTATTTGATCGAGAATATAACATGTGAAACTGCTTACTTAGCTGTATAATTCAGTGCAATAAAGTGAATCTGTCTATACTTCAAACAAGAATTTGATGTGAAATCTGCACCTTGCCTTGTTTATACAGCAATAAACGTTCCATAATCAAAAGAACCTATTTTGGATCTATTGGTCTGTTGTTGTTTGAAGTCCTGTGCCCTTTGCGGGCGTCATGTTTAAGTTGACGGAGTAGACGACTCGCTAAAACTGTCTCACCTAAAAAGGTGTGGAACTGATTAGGACAAGATTTTTCAGTTGGAGGGGGAAATCTTTAAAAATAATTCGCGACATTTCTCCATACTGTGTCAGGAGTGTGTATGTGTGTGTGTGTGTGAGGTGTGTGTGTGTGAGGTGTGTGTGTGTGTCAGGTGTGTGTGTGTGTGTGTGTGTGTGTGTGTGTGTGTGTGTGTGTGTGTGTGTGTGTGTGTGTGTGTGTGTGTGTGTGTGTGTGTGTGTGTGTGTGTGTGTGTGTGTGTGTGTAACGCGCGAGTGAGTCAGATGTGTTGGATCTGAAGCCACAGTTGTTAGAGAGTATATACCGTTGAGTATATACCTGCAAGTAAAAGATTGATGTAATAATATTGATGATAACAGAACAGCACACACAATTTTGACTGCAATAATAATAACAATAAATACGACCCATAATTAACAGAAACAATAATAGTAATATCAATAAATACTACTAATAAACGAACATTCAGTAGGCCAGCTGATTCATACAAGGCAAGTCATGTTTACACTCAACTCTTCTCACTTGTATACCAGTTTTTAAATCATTCGAAACAAAAACATTTTTCGCTACACTAACGCTCCTTGATAGTGGTTACCTCTTTTACAACTAGTTCCCAACCCATGTTTTATGTACAAAATCCATTAAAATTTTTCCTAAATTTGATTCCTAATTTGAAATACTCCCAGTAGCGTCGGTTCTCATACACCAAAATAAAAAAATATATAATGGAAAACACACAGAAAACGATGATTTTATTCATATTATTATTAGTTTTGTAGCTGTAGTGTACACTGTAGTGTATAGCACTGTAGTGTAGTGCTATTAAATGCATTAATTAATTAACGAAGGGAATACAATTACGGCGTTTGAAATATTCAATTAGGATTATCATAACAATCGATCCAAATAAATTTAGATTTAGAAAGGACACAATCAAATGTATGATCTGGTAGCAGTCATGGATGATTAAAACTATCTCCCAATTAACGTTATTTAGGTCATGAATGAAAATAGTTAGATGTAAATGGGATTTTCCTAGGCCTACTGCAGGTTATGAAAAGAGAGATATTTGATTTACAGCCTGTAACAGCGAGGTTTATTAAGTAAAGCACCTAGTTTACCTGCTGCATTACTGAAATACTATACATTATTAAACTAGCGCGTGCACAATGCAACCCAGAAAAACTTGATACATCAGCGAGAAACATTTTGGAGCAGGATGGTGGGATGGAGCCAAGGTCCTGGATCATCACAGGGTGTAAATCTACCTACAAGTAAACGTCCTGAGCATAACTCAGGACGAAAGATTGATTGATGACGATTAAGCCACCCAAGAATTGGCACGGGCATGAATAGCACGTAAGTGGTATATTTTTTGGAGTGAACGTGAAGGACGAGAGTAAACTCTACAGTGTATATACACTAAGGAGAGAGGTACACCTCTCTCCTTAGAGAGGTTTTCAGGTGTACCTCTCTCTCTTTATATATATATATATATATATATATATATATATATATATATATATATATATATATATATATATATATATATATAATATCCTTTCATCTTGGGCAGTTTTCTCATATTGGTATATAACGTATGTGCTTCCCAGTGATAATTACCAACACAGACGTGTAAGGTATAAAATATTTTTCAGTATCTAATACCAATGGGGGAATATTATTTAATCCCCTCGAAACGTAACAACAATTTCTTATCACGAGTATCTTTTTTATCTTTCAGGGAAACTTCGTACCACATGTCCCAGTCCCCCCTTTCTTGAATACAGGCCCGTTTTTCATCATTCATTCCCTCCCCCTCCCTATCCTCCCCCCCCCCCCCCAACACCGCCACTTTTTTTTTTTCTTTTTGGTCTCAACTTCCCATTCTTTCCTGGACCGGTGTGGCGTTTCTACCTAGCGGGTAAGACGGGCATTAGTTCCTGTGTCCGAATCCTGTGCTTTGCTGTTTCTGGCATACATATAATCTCTGGCTACGAGAATATAGGCGACGTAAATCATCTATGATGGGACTTCGAGGATTACGAAACTTCTGCATGAGCTGTTTGTATTATTTCATAGGTTTTCAGGAGACTGTGTGTGTTTTTAAACGTGATCCTAGTAGGGGCCTTCGACAGAATAACCCGCTTTTGTTGGAGTGGCAGGGAGGGGGAAACAGGGCGGGGGGGGGGGGAATTTGGTGGGAGGGAGGGTGGATGAAGAGGAAAAGAAAGAGAGAGAGAGAGAGAGAGAGAGAGAGAGAGAGAGAGAGAGAGAGAGAGAGAGAGAGAGAGAGAGAGAGAGAGAGAGAGAGAAACACGAGACAGCCAGTTGGACAGAGACAAAAGACTCTTATAGACGCATTACAATTTAGGATAAGGTAACATAATAACACTTAGATAACTAAATGCATGTTGGTCTGCAAACTTATAGACCTGTTTCAGGGTTTTATGAAGAAAACACAGAAAGAAAAGGAGAAAGAGATATGGGAGGGGAAGTATTGGAGGAGGGAGGCCGGAGTTTACGGGAGGGAGGGAGGGAGGGAGGGAGGGACCGTGGGACGGAAAGGGTGGATGGGAGAGAGGGTTGGAGGGTGGGAGGGGTGGGAGGGAGGGAGAGGAAGCCAGGACCGGCAGGGGGTGACGCGAGGTACGAGTTGTCAGATTCGGGCGAAAATATGACTTAAAAACACCAGGTCAGAGGTGCGGTAGAATCCATCACTACAATTAATTACACCAAATCTGGGACCTGCACTTATCATTACGCCGGCGGCAGGACGTCAGTCATTCGTCACGAGGGTGTAGCAAGACGCAGAGAAAACCGATAGGAAGTTAGTGGGAGGTTTCCCCCAGTCCGCGAATACTAGCTGGCGGTGATTGAGAGCGCGGTGCCGACGCTCTTTTGTCACCGTCACGACCTTACATGACGTCATCCCCCTAAACCAAAATGGCGCTCGTCAAGAAGATGGTTAGTAAACAAAATGGTTGAATATGTTTTCTTTTTGTGTAGAGTATTTATAAGATGATTCACCTCCCAAGATGATGGCTGATGGCCTACTCCAAATGTTGCACTGTCAAGTGCCAATTTTCTAGAGTTCCCGGTGTCACTGTAATAGTTTCTTGACCCTCGCTGAGTGCAAGTTACATGTATCACTTTACACATGCATAAATTTCTTTATGAAATTACTTCGTATGAGAATCATACATATATAGCAAAAAACTGAAAGCAATAACGTACATCCAGTTTATGATCCACTGACAAGAGCTGTCAGTCGAATGTCTGTGTTGACGGTAGAGGACTGTCAACCCAGCCATGACAATATGTAACCTAATCTCTGTGGACAGTGGTCTAGACAGATAACAATGCAATTCCTCAATATTCCATGACACAAGCCATCATCACGAGTTGTTAGTAAATCATAAATCTCCTGGTCCCTGCTACCTCTATCACCACCATTTTCTCAAAGATCTGAGATATGTTTCCCATTTTCAATGGCTGGTGTTCTCAGGAGCCATTTAATTGATAGAGGGTGATTCTGAACGAAAATCAGAGAGAGGGCGTTGCTCTCTGTATATCAAGAAAAAAATCATTGTATATTAAATGAGAATTATTTAAGTTTTTGAAATAAAGTTTACATAGAACGTTGTTAAAGTATTCTTCCTGTAACGTAAAAATCCCAGATTACCTTATATTCAGAAAACACAACATTTTGATTACCGAGCGATGATATGCAGATGAAGAAATTGTATATGTTTCGAAGGCATTATACATCTCGACATACGAAAGTTGAGAGGAGTAACCAGGAGCTGAACGATACGTAAACACACATGCAGCAAAAAAGGTTGGTATGAAATGCTATGACACTGCGGCTTGAAAATGGTCACACACACACACACGCACGCACACACACACACACACACACACACACACACACACACACACACACACACACACACACACACACACACACACACACGTTCAAGAGAGGATCCAGCAGAACGGGTCCCTTTCATTATAAGCTCTACCGGCTGGGTGAACATTTTTTATTTTTTTTTTGGCCGCGTCGTGAGGAACATAGTGCAAGAAGCAGTAATCAAATGACTTTCGCATATGAAGGAAAGACAGAGAGAGAGAGAGAGAGAGAGAGAGAGAGAGAGAGAGAGAGAGAGAGAGAGAGAGAGAGAGAGAGAGAGAGAGAGAGAGAGAGAGAGAGAGAGAGAGAGAGATATGCATTATCTCCATCATTAAGGGTAGTTTATAATTAACTTGAAACTCAGAACGGATGACTATTGATGCTATCACGGAAGGGCATGTATTTCTTTGCTGTCCAATTTTTTTCTCGTAAAACTACAGACTTTTTCATAATCATTCACACGGAGACCTAGAGTCCGGTATGGCAGGTAGCCGGACGATCGATAAAGGTGTTGACCCCCGCGATAAGGACATACAGGTGAAGGTTATTACACTAGTATATTGATGTAATACTACCTAGACGTGGGTGAGGGAGGGAGGACGAGATGTATACATAAATATTACTGGTATTTGCTTGTTTTCACTTAGTAATCTTACAGTTTTAAAAGGTCCGCATACAACGCAATAGAACAAAAATTTCTTTCCGGATTGGAGGACCATTACTACCCTGCGGGTCACAATACCCCCCCCCCCCTCTCTCTCTCTCCCATCCCCCCTCCACTCTGTCTTCCCCCTTTCTCTCCGTCCCCTTCCTCTCCCCTCCCCCTACCAGTCCTATCATACCTCCCTCCCTCTCTCCCCCTCAAACATGCCCGAAACCCATGACAACCGGGAAAATACATTACAAAACTGACCTCGAGGAGTCTTCGGACGCCGGAATTATGTTCATCGAATATTTTTCGTATCCGACACAAAGAGCTATAGCGTCTCTACATTCACAACTGTACAAGGAAAATACAAACAGTTTTCGAGTTCATACTTTATACATATGCATATTATTCATTTCAGTTATTAGTATTCTGTAATATGATAAATGGCTCGTGAATCACTTTGTCACTTTCATTGAAACTTAATGTCGCTACAGATAACCCACATGTCCGCCACATATCTCTCACATACTTGTCACAGGCCTGTCATATCTCAACCACATGCCTACGGCATACCTGTCACATTCCTGCCACATGTCTGTCAAATACCTGCTTATAAGCAGCTGACCTACAAGTATTACCTGATGTATTGAAAACTTTAATTAAGAAACCATATGAAATTCAGTAGAAATTTATTCAATATAGATATACATATAATATATTATATACATTAAGTGCATCCACATAATGTATAATGCACAGTATATAAATCATACAATATAAAATATACAGTACCGGCATGCATAATATATAAAATATACAGTATTTGCATCCATATAGTATACGATACACATCACGGGTATTTCCGAATGATTCAACGATGCCAGAGTCCCAAAAATATTTGTTTATACCAAGGAATATATATATATATATATATATATATATATATATATATATATATATATATATATATATATATATATATATATATATATATATATATATATTATAATAATAAATATATATATAATAAATATATATATATATATATATATATATATATATATATATATATATATATATATATATATATATATATATATATTTATCGTGGAATCGCTGAGAAATGGCGGCGACATTCCGCTTGATAAACACTGTAATATACCATATACAAAATTTGACAACCATATACACAGTTATCATTTTTATTAATATGATTGATACATGACTGAACTATTGGGTGATAAAAGTTGCTTTCCTTCCATGTGCTAGTAGGTAGTACGCACTATTTTGTTAATTCTTATGAGCAGTTCTTTTCAGAATCTACGAACCCTAAACATTTTCTTTTAAGAATTAATGAAAATAATGTCTTAGAGAGATTTAATTATTTTTCCACTGTGGGAGGTGGGAAAAAGCATGGCATTGCGATAAACAAAAACATTTTATACCTTTAGCGATATTGCGACTGTGATGCAAAACGAATAAAGACTTTGGCGATATATTCGCTATAGTAATGAAAACCAATCAACCTTTAATCGATATAAAAACCAGAACGATTATATATATATATATATATATATATATATATATATATATATATATATATATATATATATATATATATATATATATATATATATATATATATATACAATTAATTTGTAACAATCGCGAGTTTCGAACAATAAGTAAATCACAGAACGCCATCCTATCGATAAATGTAGAAATAATACAATTGACATACAGCGGTCTTTTTTAATTATATAAAAAATATGTTATTGTTAAAATTATAAATATGTATTACTTATTATTTTTTGCATGTAACAAAACATCGATATAATTGCTGTAAACTATTCTAATCCCTAGTTAATAATAATAATAATAATAATAATAATAATAATAATAATAATGATACTATTTTTATTACGAAAAAGGACAAATTAAATATTTTATGTCATATTTAAAAGTGAAATATAAATTTTTATTAATATTTTAATTACTATTTCTATTGCCACTATTTTTATTGATAGCATTACTATTATTTTTACTATTAGAAGTAATAATATTTACATTTTTCTATTAATAATACTATTAATTATGACAATATTTCTTATTATTTATTTACCAGAAACGATTTTGTAATTAAATTTGTAAAAAAAGAAATATCAAAATGCAATAAGCAATACTGCTTATTGATCTTTGGTCGATTGATATTAAGGAATCACAGGCGGGAATCTAGGCACCATCTGAAGGTATAATTTTGGGCATCATCTGGGGGTATATTTGCTAGATATAATATTTTAATGTTATAATAATAATAACAGGGAGGCCTGGCTAGAGGTCGAACCCACAAACTGATGACTCTTGGAACTCATTGGAGGGTATGTGGTCCCTCGCAACGCTCCAAGCAACAGTCTGTTGGACCAAGCTCTCACAAGTCAAGCATGGCTTCAGACATCAGGTTGGGGAGTAAAAGAACTCCCAAAACTCACTCCAGGTACAATCCATGTAACGCAACAGGATATAGGATGGAGGGAGAGGGAAGGAGGTGGAAAGTTGAATTAGATGGAGATGGAAAGTTAAACATTATAGTATAAAATTCATATTCCATTATATATTAAAATGATTTTGTCTAACCTGCTTTTCTTGCGAATTGCTGACAGTAACAGTTCTTCAAGTCTGTTACACGAGAACCCTTACTAACCACATTAACCACATAATAATCATCATTACCATCGCCGGAGATAAACGACAGTGTTGGAAGACCTTATTTGCACGAGGCTATCTAAATTATACGTCTTAAAAAAAATAAATAGAGTGAGTCTCATTATAGGTGCCTAGTTCAAACACACAGCGATATATTCAGATCTTATCGATTATAATTTATCGCGCCAAAGTGTACTTAGCTATGTATGCCTTGGTCTGTATTCAGCCCGTTCTCTCTCACCTAATATGTCGCAATTTTTTTTTCGGAGTCGACGAGTTCGTTAAAAATGTGACGTACTAGTATAAATAACATCAGTGTAATATTGACATTTTCCCAACATTGGCTTCGATTGCTTAGGTGGAATGCAATTATATATCTTTTGCGGAGTAGTACATTGAGAGAATGGGCTGATGTATTTCAACAAAGCAATGAACAGTTGATGAACAGTTAAACGGGTTGGTGTTTGTTATTTTCCTTACCACTATCGCAGAGAATAAATTTTAGAGCATCGATTGAAACTAGATAAAAAATAAAAATGCTTGTGGGCAAAAAAAAAAAAATTCCACATGGCGACACACACGTAGCTATTTGTCTTGAGAATATATTTATATATGCAGTACAGTCATTTTGTACTGGTCTGAAGCAGCGTGTTTGACAGCGGCCCCGTATTGTCACCCTAATCTGTCAAGGCGATGTTGACTGATAAAACCCTCGCTTTACAACCACATAAACACCATGTGCACACACGCACGCACACACACACACACACACACACACACACACACACACACACACACACACACACACACACACACACACACACACACACACATACACATACACATACACATACACATACACACACACACACACAGTATATATATATATATATATATATATATATATATATATATATATATATATATATATATATATATATATATATATATATATATATATATATATATATATATATATATTGTTTGGATAGTACTTACAGTACCGATGTGGACCATCGTACAGTCCCTGACGTAATGGATAATTAGAAAGTAAAATTTGGTACTACGGAATTTGGACCAACCGGAAAAGATTTTGTATTCATGTTGCTAACAAAACCTAACCTAACCATCGTATACCTAATACAGGCCATCTAATGCCTAGTATAGTACATATATATGCAATGCTAGTCCTAGGAGATATATAAATGCATCTGTTCGTGGTAGTAGGCCAGATGGGGAAAAAGAGGGGAGAGGGATGAAGGGGAAGGAGATGGAGTGAAGAGGGATGAGAGGGAAGAGGAGAGGGTAGATAGGTGGGAAATGGGACAAATGGGAGGGGAAGGATGAGAGGTGGGGGGGGAGGGGATTTCGGGAGAGAAGGGGGGGGAACGAAAATGGTTGGAATGAAGGGTGCTGGGAGAGAGAGTGAGAGACTATCCCGGGCACCGCCGGGTAACTCCCTCCAGGACATTTATATACCAACACAACTATAACGACAGCCGTAACAGCCCCCCCCCCCCCAACCATACTCTGGGCTACACTACTGATGTGACCAGAAATTACCTGCAAGTTCTTTCAAATCACCCGTAATATAGTTCCACGAGGCAGGCTTACTCTCAATCCCTAGTCGTGTGTATCAACAGCTAAACACAAGTGCATTATTATCAATGATACGCCGGTAGCTGGCGACAGCTACGGCGGCACGGGATGTTGCAGAAATACCAGCAAACGGGGATGGGATTAGGCAGGTGTAGCTTAGAACCTAATTCTGTTTTTGCTACTTATACCTCCATCCCATCCTCTCTCCCTCCTCCCGGTGCGAGTAAGCAGGGGCCGGAGGGCCCGGTCGCTGCCTCTGACACGGACTAATTCTGGACATTTCCGAAGAACGTTTTCCACAAGACGCCTGCTAATACTCCTTGTCCCGGCGTGAGGGAGATGAATAGCATAATGAAAACTCAGATGTTGTAGCTCGTCCATCCACCTCACGTCCTGACATTCCATAAGGGCTGGAAATACAAGAGTGAACCTCACGTCACCCTCACCTGAAGGTCGAGATTCTGCTGAGTTATTACGAGTGCCGTAAATCCCGAAGAGAGAACGCCTCTCAGCGTTGTTTTTGATCTGCGGCGCCTCAACGCTAACTTCTAAGCGGGTTTTTCTGTGCGTGGTGGAGGGAGGAGCAAGCCGAGGAGGCGGCAGATCAGGCCTGGGAGGCCCATTCATTACCTATTAACAGAGTTCTTGGTGATCAATTACATATGAGGTCACGGCGACCTATTATATATGAGGTCACGGTGACCTATTACATATAAGGTCCCGGTAACCTATTATATATGAGGCCACGCCAACCTATTAAGACACATGAGAAACCACGATGACCAATTACACATGTGTTCAAAAAGTTTTAAAGCTGAGGGGTGCGTGGGATTAATAACTGGGTTCAACAAGACGAGAACGGCAGGTTCTTGTATATGGGACGCCAATATATATGAAATATATAATACGAGACGTCAGTATACGGTACATAAGTATACCGAACATCAGTACACAAGCAATCAGTGTGGAAGTGACGCTATATCTCATAAGAATTTCGAGAAAAAATAATGAAATTAAAATAATTGGATAATATTCAATTTCTTTCTTTATTATGCACCCCATACCCATCCCGTGGGCGGTGGTGTAAAGGATTGGATAATAAATGAGAGTAATGCTACATTCAGTAACAATGACAACTTCAGTAATGGGGTCAACACCAGTAACATACAAGATCAAACAATATCAATAATGTTCCTATTACTTCTACTGCCATTACTAAGAGTAAAACAAGGGGCAGTAATATTATTGAAATGATAATATTTAAATAAAATAGCAGAATTACAAATACTACTGATACTAATAAATCATAATAAATTCATAATACAAATGATAAAAAATATCTAGTAGTACTAGTACATCAATTTATAAATAAAATAATATTAATGATATTATAAAACAATTGTATACAATAAAAACAATAAAATAATGTATGTTGTCTGATAAGAATATGTGTATATTATTTAGTATTTACCACTGCCGTTGCGCTAATGACAACCCATCCTCCTGAAATGATACTACTTAGCAAATACCGAAAGTACCAAATGAATGTGATGGACCACCAGTAAGCTACTTTCTGTACTATTTATTTTATAGAGTCCGGGGAAAAGTAAAGCCTAAAAATCAAACCTAAATATTCCTAGGCCTATTATAGCACATATATGTAACTATATTAGGTCTAAGATAGGAGAAGCAAACTTTCTGGTGGTCTGTCACTACATATTGGTATTTTCTGGCGGCCCATCACTACATATTGGTACTTTCTGGTGGTCCATCACTACATATTCGTATTTTCTGGCGGCCCATCACTACATATTGGTACTTTCTGGTAGTCCATCACTACATATTGGTATTTTCTGGCGGCCCATCACTACATATTGGTACTTTCTGGTGGTCCATCACTACATATTCGTATTTTCTGGCGGCCCATCACTACATATTGGTACTTTCTGGTAGTCCATCACTACATATTGGTACTTTCTGGTAGTCCATCACTACATATTGGTATTTTCTGGCGGTCCATCGCTACATATTGGTATTTTCTGGCGGTCCATCACTACATATTGGTACTTTCTGGTGGTCCATCACTACATATTGGTACTTTCTGGTGGTCTATCACTACATATTGGTGCTGGTGATCTGTCACTTCATATTGGTACTTTCTGGTGATTCATCACTACATATTGGTACTTTCTGGTGGGCCATCACAACATATTGGTACTTTCTGGTGGTCCATCACTACATATTGGTACTTTCTGGTGGTCCATCACTACATATTGGTACTTTCTGGTGATTCATCACTACATATTGGTACTTTCTGGTGGGCCATCACAACATATTGGTACTTTCTGATGGGCCATCACAATATATTGGTACTTTCTGGTAGTCTATCACTACATATTGGTACTTTCTAGTGGTCCATCAATACATATTGTTATTTTCTAGTGGTCCAGCACTAAATATTCGTACTTTCTGGTGGTTCAACACAAAATATTGGCACTTTCTGGTGGTTCTTCTCAAAATATTAGTACTTTCTGGTAGTCCATAACTGCAGAATAGTACTTTCGACCGTAGTTACTACAAGGATTATCACTTTAGGAGGATGGGTTGATTAATGAACATTCGGCAGGATCTATTTTTCCCTTTAAAGTGAGACCTCTTATCAACCTATGGATAAATTTAAAGTATTGACCAAACTATCTGACATTTAAAAAAAAGATAGTTTTAAAAAGTCATAAAGATAAAACCATAGCTAAATAAAAATATTAGTTGCAAAATAAAATGGAATAGTAAAAGTAACAAGTAGTGAAGATAGGATAAAGTGGACACGATATTAACATGTCAGTATACTGTATGATTCACGATTTAAATAAAATGATCAATAATACAACGACTTTAATTAGCTGAAAATAATTTACCAAGGAGAAGACAGAAGATGAAGATGTAGTAATTCTGAATGATAGGAAGTAAAATAAATATTTTAGAAGTGACCTTTCGGGGATTTTAATACTATACTACTAACTACTATACTATAGTTAATACTATATAGACTATATGTTATATAACTACAATACTAAGTACTATACTTTAGTACACTACTTTAGTTTTTAGTACTATACTACTATTTAGTGGATACAAACACTGTAAGGAAATATAACCATTTACAAGAGGAGCAATATTGGCAATAAATGCAAACATTAAATTTATTCACGATTAATGAAAATAAACCCCATAAAAACTCACACACACACACACACACACACACACACACACACACACACACACACACACACACACACACACACACACACTTTATACCACTTATCCCTGTATACCACTTCTGTCAGACCAATCCTTGAATATGCAGCTCCAGCCTGGAGTTAAAACCTAGTTAAACACAAGACAAAGTTAGAGAAGATTCAGCGGTATGCCACCAGGTTCGTCCCGGAAGTTGACTGCACAAGTTGATTGACGGTTTTGGGGCGGGACCAAAGAACCAAAGCTCAACCCCCGCAAGAACAAATAGACGAGTACACACAGACACACAAACCAAAAGCCTGAGGCACCTGTACACCAGTGGACGAAACAGTAAAAGCAGGACAAAATAACTGAAACCCAAACCCCATAAGCACAACTAGGTGTGAGTTCACCAATACATAGACACGCTTTTAAAAAACGATTCATACGTATATGAGTGTCCCTGTGAATATGCCTCGTTCATGTACATTTCATTCACATACACATGAAACCATTATATAAAAAAAGACCGAAATTAAAAAAGAAAAACTGAGCCATGCAGGTAGACGTCGCCTCTTTGACTGTACATTGTTTATTGCACCATAAAAAATAGGGCAGAACCAATTGCTCGGGGGAAGATGGGAAAAGGCAAGTTATATGGCTTATTATGACGGATTTGAGACCTTGGAGAAGGAGGAGACAGAGGACATGAGGGAATGTGAAGAGTAGAAAATGAGCAGAAAAGCCGGAGTAAATATTATAACGAAACTGAGAAGATGGAAAGTAGAGAAAAGAGAGTAAATATTTCGTTTTACCATTTTGGTTACGTGAAAGGTCTTAAGTTTATCGAGGTTTTCCCTAAGACAATTACTGACCTTCCACATGATGCAACCCCACAACAGTTGCCTAACTCCAGCAACAGGTTTATTGCTAGATTAACAGATAAACCAGTGAAAAGAAACGTTGCCTAAACGCCTCTGTCCTGCCGCGCGGGAATCGATCCTGGGACACATCAGTTGTGAACCTTCTGCGCTAACCAGGCAAGCTTAAAGGATTTGATGGAAGAAGAGCCGAAGAAGGTACAAGGATCTCGAAGAATAGGAGAAATGTGTACAAATATTTTAATATTATATGGTACAGTTCCAATTACTGGAGTTGGAGAAGCACTTGGCTGTGACGTCAATGATACGTGACTCCCGTTACGCAGCTGTGACTCCCGAGGCCGTGTCAGCCGTTATTCTGTGAGCACCGCCCCCTCACACACACACACACACACACACACACACACACACACACACACTACTGTATGAAGTATATTTGATACAGAAAATTAGGTCGGATGTCAGTACATTAAACAACCGACGGGAAGAAATAAAGGCGGGGCCCTAGAACTAACATGTCGATTCTGCAGGTACAAATAGTAAATACACCAATACATGCTCGCTTTGATTCACGAACTGTACGGAAGTGACTGTGTGTAGCAACGTTTGCTTCTCGCCTCTTGAGAAACGTTTGTTTCTCGCCTCATGTGAAGCGTTTGTTTTGTCGCCTCTAATTTCGTAACTATATGGAGTTACCTTCAATTACCTTCCGGTTTTGGCCATTCTAGCTGTTCGCTAATTACTTTTAAGCTAAACTAGTTCGGATTTTCAGCTCTCTGGCTTATCAGAGTCTCGAGCTTTCTTCCAAGTACTTAAACTCTGAAGATTACATTTGTGTCTACTCACATAGGCTTAGGTCAGATTATATGATCTTAATTATGCTAGGTTTGACTTAAATTACATTACTTTAAATTTTAGAAGCCCCTCTCTACAATTTTGTTTTATTTTCATTTTATAAGATCGTTTTGTTCTAAATGGTTTCGTTTAAAAATTTACTTTGGATATGAATATATAGGTATGCAGGCGATGAGTCATTCTCAAGTCGACAATCGACTTGAGGATGGTCCAGGACGGACCGAAACGTCGTCGTCCCTTCACCTTCTAGTGTGTGGTCTGGTCAAATATATAGGTATAGTACAATCATAATTATAGGTTAGTTTAATGCGTCTTGCTTATCCCTATACTAATATAAAGGTACACCGCAATCCCGTGTGATCACGAGTTTTAATGAACCGGCATTTTGGTGGCTGTGTAAAGCGAGCAACCGTGATGGCCACTTAGCCCTGCGCCTGGTCCTCTTCCACTCCAACCATCCATCACCATCTTAGCGACGGGACAGCCCTCCGTCTAGCCGGCCACCTGCTTCTTATCAACTTCTGCTGGGCCCCTTCTTCAGCTGGAGATTAAGGAGCGGGTGAGGGAGGCTGAAAAGGGGGGTCCTCGTTGTTTATAGTTTAGACTCCCCTCAAATTTAATCGAATGTGTCTCCTTCACCTCATATAAATCCGAAGATTTATTATTCATTGTAATACACATGAATTTTAATTTGATTATTGATATTATTATTATCATAATTATTGTATATTAGATTAGTTTTGGCTGCTGTCAGGTAAAAATTTGACATTGTCTATACAGTGTTATATAGCAAAGCAGGCCTTCATTTTTACATTGAATTATTTGAAAATGTTATGTGAATGTGTTCTATATTTAGTTAATACCATTTTGTGTGATGGGCAATTTATTTACAAGACGTCGTAGTTGCAAAGATATGGAGTAAAGTTACGTTTTGGAACCCAGCCTTTTGTCAAAAGAAGTTAGTTTTTCTATATTTAGGATTACATGGTGAATCAAAATAGATCAGTTTCACTTACAAAGACGAACGCCTAACTGATAGTCACTTGTGGAGAGCATCATCATAATATTTCTTATGAGGTATCGGAATCCTGCCAACTTTGACATGGAAAATTTTGAGTCGGGTGACTGTGATTGATAGTTTATCTCGAGTGAAACTCTTGAAGCATCATTTGTGTAAGCACAAGTTTCTGAGATTAAACTGAGGATGTTAAATATTAATATTTTCGTCTAGAGTACTGTATTTCTATCACTATAATAATCCGCATAATTATAAATGGTATTAATAGGAAAAATATTACTTCTATGATCATGCTTATGATCTTTTAGAATCTCTTATGATCATAAGAACACTCAACGCATAGGTTCGAATCCATATTAGGGATCCTGTGAATTTGTTCTTTGATATATCACGTTAATGTCATTTCTTTGTGTATTCATTTATATTATTATGGTAATTATCATTATAAATGTACTATACTTCACAGGTATGCATTAAAAAGCTTTACCAGTTTAACAGCCTTGGGCCGATGCGAGTGAAGAGTGTGTGTGTGTGTGTGTGTGTGTGTGTAGTCACAAACTTGTGTTTGTGAATACAAACATTAGTGACAAGTTTAGGATTAGCCACAAACAATTTGTGTTTGTGACGCTTGTGTGTTTGTGTAGAATGTTCAGTGCATTCTTTAATATGGACTTAGAATTGAAAAACGAAAATAATGAGGATGAGAAGATAAACAATGAGGATGGTAACATTAACAATGAGGATATGAACGTAAACAATGAGGAAGCATCAGCAAGCGTGTGAGGACCTCAACGTTGTAATAATATACTTAATATGTGAGTACCTCAAGGTGGTTCTTCTCCTCTAACAACTTGAAGCAAATTATGAGTTACCTTACATGTGTATACACACCGTCATATGTGTATAACGAATCAAACTGTTTACCCAATGACATAGAAAAGAATTCATTCAACAAGATGAAACAGAACTGTTTAAAAATATAAATATCTTTAAACATCGGTATAGCAAGGAGGAAACTCTCTCTCTAGTGAAGTGGAATAGAGGCGAATATCTGCAACAAGAAAACTACTATAAAAAAAGGAGAGAAGTTGTCTTAAAAAAAAACACCTGCAGGAAGATTCCGCTCATCACATCTACTTGTTAAACATATGTTAGACACGTGTACATACCCCGCCTGCCCTGGCCGACCGCCTCTCAATCATTGGGCACGGCTCAATAACTCTCAAAGTTATTCTTACCAGCTAGAAAAAAAATGATAAAAGCAACATGAGTTAGGCTACTTGAGGTTAAAATAATATTTAGTGCATTAAAAAAAAGGATATGTTACAAAAATTAACACGTGCGTGTTGTAAGTATGTCATACACATATTAAAGAGACAAGGTGCAAATTAAATGAAAATATATTACAAATCGGTTCACTCTAACAAAAACATATATATATAGCAAGCATGCTAATATCTATCCATATCTATTCATATAACACACTGAATGTGTGTCAACATATATATATATATATATATATATATATATATATATATATATATATATATATATATATATATATATATATATATATATATATATATATATATATATATATATATATGAAACATGTGCCTTGACAATTTAAATAACCTGCAAAACAAACAATAAAAAGTAAATATAAAACAGCTAACACAAAAGAAATCAGATATCTGAGAGAATTAAAAGTTCAAAAATATTAATTTAAAGTTAAAAAGAATGAAAGAAAAAAACAAGAGAGTCAAAAACAAAAAAACAAACGCAAAAATAAATCTAAAAGCGAAAACAAATAAAAGAATAAAAAAGGAAATATTATAAATTCAAACAACAGACTAAAAAAGTACAAAACAGCTGGTTAGCGTGTTCTGAACCCGGATGTTGAAATAAGTTTTATAAAGATCAAAATAATAAAAGTTAGAAATGAATGTGTGTGTGTGTGTGTGTGTGTGTGTGTGTGTATGTGTGTACTCACATAGTTGTGCTTACGGGGGTTGAGCTTTGGCTCTTGGGTCCCGCCTCTCAACTTTCATTCAACTAATGAACAGGTTTCTGAGCCTATTGGGTTCTATCATATCTACACTTGAAACAGTATATGGAGTCAGCCTCCCCCACATCACTTCCTAGGGCATCTTAGTTGTCTACTACTCTGACACTGAAAAAAATCTTTCTGACGTCTCTTTGGCTCATTTGGGCACTCAACTTCCACCTGCGTCCCCTATTGCGTGTGCCCCTTGTGTTAAATAGTCTAGGCTTTATCTACCCCTATCAATTCCTCTGAGAATCTTGTATGTGGTGATCATGTCCCCTCTAACTCTTCTGTCTCCCAGTGACGTGAGGTTTAATTCCCGTAGTCTCTCGTAGCTCATATCCCCCAGTTCGGGTGTGTATTGGTGTGTGTGTGTGGGGGGGGGGGGTTGTTTGCGCGTCTGTGCGCGCGCTAATAATGAAGCTAAAATATCAGTTGGTCGATACGACTGCTCTTATTGCGGGCTCCCAAATTGGTGTATAGATTACGCAAACTTGGGCAGCGGCAGCGGCGTTCCGGGCGTCTGACGTCGCTAATGGTCGGGAAAATGTCATTTGATTCCATTACAGGTGTCACGGTTTTAGTGTGTGTGGAGGGAAGGGTGGTGGAGGGTATGAAGGGAAAGGTACTAGACGGGAGGGTACTGGAAGGGGAGGATGTCGGAGGGTAGGGTTCTGAGGGGGAGTGTGCAGGAGGGGAGGGTGTTTAAGGAAGGGGCGCGTTCATAGTTGGAGTTTGTTTCAAAAGTAGTATTATTAGTAGTTAGAAGAGCTACACACACACACACACACAAACACACACACACACACACACACACACACACACACACACACACACACACACACACACACACACACACACACAGGCCCACATCAGAAGGATATCATCAGCGGTATATGCTAGACTGCCCAACATAAGAAGTGCCTTTAGAAACTTGTGTAAGGAATCGTCCAGGACCCAGTATACCACTTATGTCAGACCTTTCTTGGAATATGCAGCGCCAGCCTGGAGTCCATACCAAGTTAGAGGCAAGACAAAGTTAGAGAAGATTCAGCGGTATGCCACCAGGCTCGTCCCGGAACTGAGAGGAATGAGCTACGAGGAAAGGCTAAAGAAGCTGAACCTCACGTCCTTGGAAAACAGAAGAGTAAGGGGAGACATGATAACCACCTACAAAATTCTCAGGGGAATTGACAGGGCGGACAAAGACAAACTCTTCAGCACGAGTGGGACACGAACACAAGGACACAGGTGGAAACTTCGCACCCAGATGAGCTACAGACACGTTAGAAAGAATTTTTTCAGTGTCAGAGTAGTTAATAAATGGAATGCTCTAGGAAGTGATGTGGTGGAGGCTGACTCCATACACAGTTTTAAGTGTAGATATGATAGTGCCCAGTAGGCTCAGGAACCTGTACACCCGTTGGTTGAAGGTTGAGAGGCGAGACCAAAGCGCCGAAGCTCAGTCCCCGCAAGCAAAACTAGGTGAGTGCACACACACTCACTCTCGTTCAATCTTCCCCTACAGCCCATCTCTAACCCTGAAGGAATGACTGATCTTCGTTATTCTCTCAATAATACCACCGTTTGTGTTGGCCAAATGAGCCTACATTAGCCTGAGCCTCGACAATAGGCACGAGGCCTTCCCTCTCCGGCGGAGCTCCCTACAAAATTTATGATAACAGCTTTTTCTGACTTTGGGGGGAGGGGGGTTCTTTCAGAGTGATTGATATTAACATTGTCGAAGCATAAAACGAACGAAAAGTTAAGTCCTGGCCTTGGATTGGTTACTTTCTTAATTAAAATCAGTTTTCTTTTTCGTGTTTAAGTTTTACGATATTATCGTTCAATGTAGATGAATTCTGGCGATAATGATCAGGATGAGGACACAGATTGTAATTATATTCTTAATATCTTATACAATTATATTAAATAATAATAACGATAATAAATGAATAGTAATTTCATAGCATTCAAATGATATAACTCAACATCAACATGTTTAATTATCTCTACTCCATGCTTAAGTACTTTCAAGTTTTCAGGGCAAAGCAACCCTATTTCATCGAAGGAGTTTTTTTTTTAGTTAATTAGGTGTTCAGCTACAAATCTATAATGTGACTCAGCCATTTAAGGGAGACTTGCAAGAAGAACTCGCATTTAATGAGAGGGCAGAGTCTCCTCGCCCTGGAAACAGACAGGAGTTTTTCCTTCTGATGATTGACTGATGAAGATTAAGCCACAACAAGAGGTGTCACGGGCATGTGTAGCCCCGTAAGATGCTTGAAGTAAATGTGATCTTTCGTCGTAAGTAACAACTTGAAAGTGTCTCTGGGCCTGTGGTTCCCTCTGACATTGCCCCCTAGCTTTATACCTTTCCAGTCTGATTCAACTTTCTCTCTTCTCTCTCCGGCCCATCCAAAAATTCTCTTCATCACACCTTAAAAGCAACTGTGATTATCTATGCGTCTGCTCACTCTCCGCCTTGTACACCACCCTTCCCCTGTACCTGGACACCATTTAACAGCACCGTGACTCTTATTCTCCATCGTCCCTCATATATCCAAAATAGTCTATCCAGAGGACCTTCACAAACCATCCACAATTGCATTATCATCCATATCGAGCTACGTTTATCCTCCATACTACACGCTATCCCTTGAAGATCTTGCCCCCTCTCCTCCACCTCCTCTTCCTCCTTCCCCTCCACTCCTCCTCCTCCTCCCCCTTCTCCGTCATTCCGACCACCTCGTATATTATCCCTTAACACACCATCTCTCCTAAACCCCTTACTTCCCCCACCCTCTCCCATTGTTCCATAAACCTATTCCATTTATCGCCCCTTATTTTGGTTAAGTGGCGAGAGCAAATCACGTCTTACTACCCCCCTTCCTCGCCACTTTTACCCCTTTTTCCACCTCCCTTTTCTCTACTCTCTCCCCCTCTCCGCTCTCCTAGTCTTATCACTAGTGTTGTGTTGAAGCACAATCGCTTTCCGCAGCATCGTCTTTCAAGCCCATAAAGAGTTCCTGGCGGCCTGTCTGTAACGTTCATTGCTTCCCGTTTTAAAATGATAAGGTGGTAGAAGTGCGTGCGTGCGTGCGCGCGTGTGTGCGTGTATGTGTGTGTGTGTGTGTGTGTGTGTGTGTGTGTGTGTGTGTGTGTGTGTGTGTGTGTGTGTGTGTGTGTGTGTGTGTGTGTGTGTGTGTGGGCGCACGCTCGAGCCTGTGCTTGAACCTCGTAAACAACGCCAAGAAGGTATAGAAAACCTCGCTAGAGAAATACGAAGCCTGGGAACCTAAAGTGTCTATGATGTTTTCAAGTCTTGAAGCATCCAAGAAGGTCTGTGGTCTTAGAGCGCCCAAGATGGTCTGGGGTCCTAAAGGTCCGTAAGGACCTGGGGTCAAAGAGGACCTGGGGTCAAAGAGGACCTGAGGGGGCTAGGGGGTCCAAGGGCGCGTGATGGGGGGGAAGGGAGAGCCGAGGCATCCCATAAGTAGGCGTAAATGAGAGACGAGGGACGGGCGTGGAAACCCTCATCACAGCAAGACGCTTTCTTATCGGTCACCCGGAGACAGATAGAACCTTGGAGGGGGGGAGGGGGGGGTGGGGGGTGGAGGAAGCTGCAAGGAGAGGGGAGAAATACTCTCTCTCTCTCTCTCTCTCTCTCTCTCTCTCTCTCTCCCTTGATTAACGGCACTTACTGATCATTGTGTCTCCTCCTCTCCACCCTTCCCCAACATGCGCCATGTTATCCAAGATTAAACACACCGACCGACAAATTGATTTTTCGCTTTTATAGGAGGATCTAATTATTTTTCGTGCTAAACTGGGGAAGTCTAAAAAAGATAATAATTAATGACTCGGTGAAACATTTAAAACTATTGGCACCGCCTCAAACTGTAGTCCTTGAAAAGTGAGAGGGAAAGAAAGAGATTTCATATACACATGACTAATACTGGAAGGTCAAGATGCAAACCAATAAAATAAAACTGAAACATACTTAAGTGAGAGACATGCTCAAAAGTGTGAGCAAATAATCAAATGAAAACCTGTGGTGTCGTAAGTGCAAGTAGAGAACAGTGTAAACATCAAATGCCCACTACATTTCATCCTCCTGTTAACATGTATAGGAACTAACGCAGGAACAACGGTGGAACCTCTCTAAACGGCACTTGATAAGTTTCTGCACGAGATACCGTTACTGCTTGCCGTTATGACTATGTTACCCTGCAGACTACGATGACAAACAGCCTCATGGATCAGCCAATCATTAAAAAGGTGTCCAGCAGCTGGACACCCTCATAAAGACTGTCAAACAGTATCCTCCCCCGCGATAACAGCTTGACGATTAAATGCAACGTCAGAATACTGAAAAGAATTACTGAACCAAAAATTGTACCACGTACGGGCTATTCATGCCCGGGCAACCTCTTGTGTGGCTTAATCTCTATCAATCAATCAACTAATCAATAGGGAAGCCTACAGGCTATGCTGCGAAAGAACTCTCGAAATCGTTCACAGGTAATCCCAAACTAAGTAAATTAATAAGTAAATAAAAGATACGTAAAAAAACAGGTAGCTTATTTTAATGAACTAGAGCTTGGTGTAAACATAAACAGGAAAACATCAGCAGCATACGCGAAGCAGGTGAACAGTCGAAACTTCAGAATAGCCTACAGGGCTGGGAACCATTACTTTTAAAAACACATGCCTCACATATCAGTTTAGAGATGTACTCTACAGAGTAGGAAAGAACTGGACCTCACTCTTAAAAAAAGAGAATGAATATTGATGTCATAATTACAATATATAAGATCCTTGCGGGTAAAAGGAGATTAGGTACTGATTAGTTACGAGGATGTCAGAATCGAGACGAGGACTATGGCCATCGAGACAAGAACTGTGGCCAGCGAGACAAGAACTGTGGCCAGCGAGACAAAGACTGTGGCCAGAGAGACTAGGAGTAAAAACTGCCATTTGTTACCCGGGACAGCCACCGTCCATGTTAAATACTCGATGTCTCGCTAATTAATGTCTCCCTGTAGGTTATCATCGAGTAGCTGCCATCCCCCTGCTTGCTGACGAATGTTTCTGCTATAGTGATGCAGCTGCCATCTTTCTTTTTCTCTACTGAAAGGAGGTGTTGAGCATAACGTGTGTATGATCTCTCTCTCTCTCTCTCTCTCTCTCTCTCTCTCTCTCTCTCTCTCTCTCTCTCTCTCTCTCTCTCTCTCTTTCTCTCTCTCTCTCTCTCTCTCTCTCATACACACATTTGTCATCCTGTTCGTTCCTTGTCTTCCAGAATACTTTTCTCCTCCTTCTACAAACAAAAGCAATGAAACGCTCAGGAGTCTTCTAGCAAACTTATTCAACAAATCGATTTACTCTGGAGTTGTCCCAGAAGCAAATTTCTAACCTCTAATTATCTGCCAGTCAAACTCCAAACGTCATAATCTATACTTTTATGTTTTCAGAATGTACTGAAGCTGGGCCTGACAGCTGAGAGGACAGCGCCCGGGATTCGTAGTCCTGAGGTTCCGGGTTCAATCTCCGGTGGAGGCGGAAACAAATGGGCAGAATTTCTTTCACCCTCATACCCCCCTTGTTCACCTAGCATTAAATAGGTACCTGGGAGTTAGACAGCTCCTACGAGCTGCTTCCTGGAGATGTGTAACAAAAAGGAGGCCTGGTCGAGGACCGGGCCGCGGGGACACAAAGCCTTGAAATCATCTCAAGATAACCTCAAGAAGCTGTAACGAAACAAGACTGATACGACATTGGTCATTTCTAGTTCACTTTATGCTTGCTGAGTTCGTCAGAACAGTCAATGGTCTCAGGCAGGTCTGTTCACCAGCTGTTCACTGTTCGACAAGGTTTGTTCAAAATTCGTCACCCACAAAAGGTAGAGTAATCACCAGAAGAAAGCTCTAAGCTACGACAACTATGTAGGACTTACGAAACGAGGGGATACGATTAAGGGATACGAGGACAAAGAGTTGGGATAGGACAGATAGAAGGAATGATGCCAAATCACTTGCAATGTCGATGATTGAACGCCGACCAGAAAGAACCAAGGCCGTCACTGTACCGACCAGTCCGACCCCAGCAAAATATAAATGGCATTCGCATGAAGCATTTGGACGAACATCTCTACCCTGCCTGACAAGGTCATGCATTACAACGAGGGGAAAATATATGACAGAAGTTACGTGGGAAAGAAAGGGGAGGAAGAGAGGGAATGGAGGAGTGAGGAGAATGAAGATCTGAGCAGCGGGGACAGTGACCACAAGAGTGGAAAAGGGGCAAGAGTGAGGAGAAGGGGAAAGGGTGAAGAGAAGAGTGAAAAAATAAGAATAAATAAGGAGGGGGGGAAGAGAGAGAAATGATGGAAAAGTAAGGTAAGAGGGGAACAGGAGAGAGGAGGGTTGCGACACCGCACGACACGCTACGCTGGTCACTAATGACAATTCGCCATCACCTCACCTGGCTCCCCTAACCTCCCTGACCCAACCCCAGTCTCCTACTCAGCATAGGTAAACAGCGCCTTTTGCATTCATCAGACTACTCGAGAGAGCTATGGTATACTCCCCCCCCCCCGCCCCCAAACTACTATGGTACTTCTCAACCACTATTGTACCATCACAACTCACAACACCGTGGTACCCCCACAACCAGTACTGTGGTACCCACCCCTCCAGAACCAGCAATGGGGTGCACTACTCCCCCTCCCCCGTTAACTAGCAATGGGTAGCCCCCCCCCCTCCCACCGCTAACCAGCATAATGGAGCCCTTCCTATAATAACCAGTTCAGTGAATATGCTAATTCCCTTCAATCGCCTTTGCAATCAATGCGAAATTAAAAGCCGAAACGGGTATGGCGGGTGGGTTAATTTTGCAATGAGTTCAATTTGGCACAGATTATAAATCTGCACGCTGGTAGTGATTTGCATCTGAGGCTCATTGATCAAGAGAGCTGTACTCACCTAGTTGTACCCACCTAGTAGTGCATGCGGGGATTGAGCTTCAGCTCTTTAGTCCCGCCTCTCAACCGTCAATCTGCTGATGTACCGATTCCTGAGCTTCTCGAGCTCTATCATATCCACAGTTGAAACTGTATGGAGTTTCAGTCATAAGGGGGTCTGGATAGGTCTCCAATAAAGCCGGTGTAGATGAAATGATCAAGTCGCGTCAGCAGAGTTATATACTATGTTCATTATGCAGGCGATGAGTCACAATAACGTGGCTGAAGTATGTTGACCAGATCACACACTAGAAGTTGAAGGGACGACGACGTTTCGGTCCGTCCTGGACCATTCTCAAGTCGATTGTCTACCGAAACGTCGTCGTCCCTTCAACTTCTAGTGTGTGGTCTGGTCAACATATGTTCATTATATTACTCAAAGGCTCTCAACACATCAAGGAAGCAACTTTTTATGGGGGGGGGTCGACCACGGCACTGGCGGATACCCTATCTAGTTTCTCTAGATATCGTGTTCTTAGCGAAGTGATCAATATAAAGTGTGCCCACTAAATTGATACCTGTTTCATTTTTCTCTGAGAAATACTGCTTCAAAATTTAACAAAATTAAACTCCAATGCTGATAGGCTAAATTATGATTTTGGCTTAAGGGTGGTCTGGAATAATTACTACTCCGAACAAACTCTGGATCTATGCAATTCCATTCCTATTCAGCTTCCTGGAACCCCCTCCCCCCCCCACCCCACCCTAGCCACAAGGGTTGTCTGGAAACTATAACCAACCAACCAGCCAGGGACAAAGCCAGCCACTGACAATTGTTTGCTCCTGCTGCTCCCAATAGCTGGCCACCTCTCTGCTTCCAGACAAAGACGGACAGACACGCAGTGACAAAAAGAAAAATGAAAAAAAAGAGAGCTGACCGTCGTCGACACCCCCTTCCTCCCAGCATTTTCCCACCACCCCCGCCTTTTTCTGGGCATTTTTCTTTCTCTTATTTGACGCTCATTTTACTAGACATTTATAAATGTTGGATGAGCTGTTATCTTTTATGGAAAGGCGCCCTGGAATTCTCCCCACCTTCAAAAATGGTCAGTACTACCAAGTCGTTTTGTAATATCAACCCACTTAACGTATATATATATATATATATATATATATATATATATATATATATATATATATATATATATATATATATATATATATATATATATATATATATATATACATACATACATACATATATACATATACAGATTATTAAACAAGTTTCTGTTCACACTCTACCCAATGATAAAGATTAGTCTATGTATCATCGACAAATGACAACTCCTGATAACAACGGACCCTTCACTTAACCACAAAGTACTGTATAAACGTCTCTCGCGCCGGAATTACAAGCTTTCATGCTGTTCAAACACGAACCCCCCAAAAAGCTCCATTTGTTCACCAATACGTTCGGGTGGTTGGCTATCGACTGAGGGAGAGAAAAACTGTGACAGGCAGCTGGAATTAACGTAACATATGTTACTAATGAAGGCTGTATGAAGACCCAACACATATTCGATTTGCTGCTTCGCTATGATTAAAGTGACCATACATCAGCTCAACCAATAAATGAACGCTCATGTCGCCTATAACACTCTGAGCCACATCTCAGATTATATTATATATTATATTATATTACTATATATATATATATATATATATATATATATATATATATATATATATATATATATATATATATATATATATATATATATATATATATATATATATATATATATATATGTATACACACACACACACATACATATGGTGAGTGGACAGCGCTTGGGGTTCGTAGTCCAAATGGCCCCGGGTTCGATTCTCGGCGGAGGAGGAAATAAATGAGTTTATTTCACCCTGATGCGCTTGTTCACCTACACGTAAATAGGTACCTGGGAGTCAGACAGCTGCTGCGGGCTGCTTCCTGGGTGATATGTGTGCGCGCGCTTGTTATAGAGAAATATATGAGGTAGATATAATATTGGGAAAATAGATTTGTTAGAAAGGCGGGGTCCATGAGATAGTAACTCGATTTTACAGACAGAAATAGTAAATAAGTCCGCACATTCGACAGCTTTCTTGTCATGTTAATTTTTTTACTGGTGTTAATCAGTTGTATGTAAATGCTGTAATATCTTATTTACTTATTATAAATTATTTCAGGTTTTGTCAAAATATATCTTCGAAAACTATCTATTATGACATTTGAATACATCTGCGGACAAATTTGTGTACATTAGTGTCGTTATTTCACAGCCTTTTGGTATTATATTTGTATATATCAGATTAAATAAAAAATGTTAAGCTGATAGGGTAAACATCTTTAATTTATTGTTTAAATTAGGTGAATGAAAACACAATATTTCCAGAATACATGGGTTGCTTTTTAATTATACTGTCTGTTTTACTTCCATAATTTTCATTCTCTTTTATCATTTCTCTTTTCATCGCTATCTTTTCATTTGTACATCCAAACAACCCTAAGACTTTTCACAGTGGTTTCTCTCTCTCGCTCTCTCTCTCTCTCTCTCTCTCTCTCTCTCTCTCTCTCTCTCTCTCTCTCTCTCTCTCTCTCTCTCTCTCTCTCTCTCTCTTCTTTACTCACTTTCCCAACACCCCCTCACTCTCTTCCCAGTGTGTGTGAGCTTATATCTCTTGACTAATGGCTCCACTTTGTCAAAATCACGGTATTTGATTGCTTTTGACCCTTGTAATAGGATTGGAACGTTTCTCCTGTACCAAAAAAATAAAAAACTAACCCGACAATAGGGTAAAGGGAGAAAGGGTTTGTGTACCCTCTCTAAGTAGCCAACGGCCAGGAAAACATCTGCATATCACACTGTAATGTGCGTGTCTATCTGTGATCCATACGAGTTTGGAAAATAAAAAAGGAAAGGGAATTGCGGTAGAATTAAAAGCAAAAGGTGAAAAATAAAACGAAATGCGGGAAAAAATTGTGAAGCTGATGAAGAAACGAGAAAGGAAGAAACTGGGATGAGAGGAGTGCTGCAAAAATGAAGAATAGTGGGAGAAGGAACGTCAGAGGATCCTGGCATCGAGACTTCTGTAACTTTACAGAGTTAGTTAAGATAAGACGTGAGGTGGAAATTCACTCACAATTGGCTGCCTCACAAAAACAATCGTATTATTTTGTTTATGTTCAGATAGTATTATTATTATTATTATTATTATTATTATTATTATTATTATAGTAAAAATAATCCTGCAAGATTAGAATATATTTCATACGTAAACATATTTGCTTTGGAATACTAAATAATAAATTGTAGAAGAAACAATTCGTCAGTTATTCACTGTACTAAACAAAATCTGCTTATAGTCGTATTTTGACCGGTTGTTAATAATATTTTTTTTATTATTATGAACAGGGGAAAAATCACTTTATTTTTGCAAAGCAGAAAGACGCAACACGATTTTTGAACACATATATTGTGTACAAACACACACACACACACACACACACACACACACACACACACACATGTGGATGGTGGCTGATGTGGTGGAGGCTGACTCCATACACAGTTTCAAATGTAGATATGATAGAGCCCAGTAGGCTCAGGAATCTGTACACCAGTTGATTGACAGTTGAGAGGCGGGACCAAAGAGCCAAAGCTCAACCCCCGCAAGCACAATTAGGTGAGTACAATTAGGTGAGTACACACACCAAGTATTCCCAAACGAAGTTCATTCAGATGAGAGAAGGGAGAATTTAATTAAGTTATGCCTGCCGCCCCCCCCCCCCTTTCTCACCCCCCAGCCCCTCCCCGGCCTGCCCCCTAGAGGACCTTGGGAAGGCACTCCACACTCGGCAGCCATCCCGCCCTCAGCATACTAAACCAGGACTCAAGCCTTCAACTTTGTGCTTCATGAAGATGGATGACACCCCGGGCTTACTCTCAGCTGTTTTATTATGTGTGTGTGTGTGTGTGTGTGTGTGTCTGTGTGTATGTGTGTGTGTGTGTGTGTGTGTGTGTGTGTGTGTGTGTGTGTGTGTGTGTGTGTGTGTGTGTGTGTGTTTACTAGTTGTGTTTTTACGGGGGTTGAGCTTTGCTTTTTCGGCCCGCCTCTCAACTGTCAATCAACTGTTTACTAACTACTTTTTTTTTCCACACCACACACACACACACACACACACACCAGGAAGCAGCCCGTGACAGCTGACTAACTCCCAGGTACCTACTTACTGCTAGGTAACAGGGGCATTCAGGGTGAAAGAAACTTTGCCCATTTGTTTCTGCCTCGTGCGGGAATCGAATCCGCGCCACAGAATTACGAATCCTGCGCGCTATCCACCAGGCTACGAGGCCCCCTCTGTACTCACCTAATTGTGCTTGCGGGGGTTGAGCTTTGGCTCTTTGGTCAATGTGTGTGTGTGTGTGTGTGTGTGTGTGTGTGTGTGTGTGTGTGTGTGTGTGTGTGTGTGTTATAAGATGGGAAGTAAGGTAGGGAGGAAATGGAGAGAAGATGCGAAAGCGAGGAAGCAGAGAGAGTGGGTCTAATCAACAAGAAGGTTAAAAATCTTGACGAAAACATCAAGAAGAGCAGCAGAAAGTAGACAAGTTTGAGGCAACGGTAAGGGAAGTACAACGGAAAAGTCAGTACCAGTCATCAGGGAATGTGAGAGAATGGGGGGGGGGTAATGGGGTAGCTAGCTCAGCAACAAAGAATAGGGATAACAGGTAATGGGGTAGTTCAGCAAGAGAGAAAAAAGGGTAACGAATAATGGACAAGCTCAGCAAAGGGCCAGGAGGGGACAGAGGATCGGAGATGGAATTGAGGAGAGAATAGGTAGAATGGAGAGTGGGATAGTCCAGCACGGGCCTGAGGAATAGATGTTTATTCCCAAATAAGCTGTTAATATAAAAACATAATACAAGAAATAGCTGCAAGCCAATTGGCCCATACGAGGCCCTCCCTATTTATATACACCAAACCCATTTAATATATGTCTCAAAGGGCAAAATAGACTAATAACATTAACAAACACCAAACACCGGGATGCTGCCTTACACGTCATGTTCACTAGAGACGTGTAGAATAACAGATAATGGAACTGAAGTGTATAAGATATTTTAAAGCAGAGCGTTGAGAATATAACAATTACGTCAAAATCCATAGTAAATCATCGAGTTTTGGCATAGTCGTGAAAATCTCATCAAACCATTTATTCAATGGCTAATCAAATCATCTAACCCAAGGCTAATCAAACTATCTAGCATCTGTTCTCTCAGCTATGGCTCAAGGGATGAATTTCATTCGGTAAAGCCAACGATTAGATGCAGCCTTAGAGGGGGGGGGGGGGGCGAAAACATTCTCAAACTATTTTCAAACACAAAATCGGAGAGATTCAAAGCTTACTTGATGTATTACTATATTATATATATATATATATATATATAATCTTTCGGGCACGAGATCCTTTTTAAAACCCTCTCGTAAAACGCAAGCTGAAGGATGATGTGCTGGAGATGTGTCATCCATCTTGAAATCCAGGGGTCGTTTTTCAGAGGCGTTCGTGGCGAGGGATCCAGCGCGTCGAGCCACCGTGATCCGGGGACATTAAACTGTGATCCATGCTGTAATCCACGAACTGCCAGGCAAGACACACAGAGAAAGAAAGAGAGAGAGAGAGAGAGAGAGAGAGAGAGAGAGAGAGAGAGAGAGAGAGAGAGAGAGAGGTGAGGGAAGAGAGAAATATAGAACGAATGAGAGACAGAGATAGAGACCTATAGAAGAAGATTATGATAGCAATGAATCATAAAGACAGAAGAAAAATTATGTGAATAATAAAAGAGAAAATTGAGACAAACTGAAAATAAGAATGAAAAATGACAGATGAAAAAGAGATAATGTAGGAGGAAAGTGAGAAGATAGAGAAGGAAAATGTAAATAAATCGTTTTGGACGAGGAGGCAAAAGCAGGCGAAGAATTAAACAAAACAGCGTCCATTCCCCCTACCATGGTAGTACATATAGTGACTGTAGCGTACATGTGCAGGATTACATGGTGTATGTGTGTGTACTCATCTTGTTGAACTCACCTAGTTGTGTTTGCGGGGGTTGAGCTCTGGCTAGTTTGTCCCGTCTCTCAACTGCCAGTCAACTGATGTAAAGGTTCCTGAGCCTGTTGGACTATCATATCTACACTTGAAAGTGTGTATGGAGTCAGCCTTCACCACATCACTTCCTAATGCATTCCATTAGTGTGTGTGTGTGTGTGTGTGTGTGTGTGTGTGTGTGTGTGTGTGTGTGTGTGTGTGTGTGTGTGTGTGTGTGCGTGCGTGCGTGCTTGAGAATATGTACTAAATTGATCATTTAATACTACAAATGTTATTTATTTCCTTGCACTTCGAAATCAGAGTTTTGTTGAAGGGAGCCCCACTGGGACAAGGACAAAGTTGTTCCGTGAGAGATATCAATTGTAGCTCCTCCAGGGTTGCAATTTGCTCCCCCTTGACGAGATTAATGCTGCCTTGCTTAATTTTCGTTCTCGTCTGCAAGATTAGTCTTCGTATATCTCTTATTTCTACATACAATGTTTTCTTCATTCTATTTCATTTTTTATTCTCTATATTTTTTCTTTTTCTTTATACTATTTATTCCCATACTCTTCTTTGTTGTCTTCAGTTTCTTCTTTTTTTATCAATATGTATTTTATTTATTTATTGTTCTTGTGCTTCTTGATCTTATTTGATTATATTCTTAATATGTGCTGTGTTCTTTTTTTGTAATTATTATCAATATGGTAGACTGGGCTTACTTGTCAACTTTTATTTCAAATACCAGACTTTAAAGAGTCACTGGCATTATTACAAACCAAATGAATAATTATACAAAATTATCGTCATCATTCATAACTGTTATTATTTACAATAAATCCTCTCACACTAACTCTCTCTCTCTCCCTCTCTCTCTTTCTCTCTCAAACAGGAATCAACTATCACTCTCTTTTCATCTCTCCTCCCACCGTTCCCGGTCCATTCAACAGGTGTCACGATCTCCCCTTCCCTCCCCTCTCTCCCAGACTCTATCCCACACCCTCTCCTCCCACTATCTGCCTCTCTTCCTCTCCTCTATTCTTTTCGTATTTCCAGGTTAAAAACATAGACGCGTTTCCGTTAGCTAGATGCCTCTATTCACCTTGTATTAAATAGGTACCCGGGAGTTAGACAACTGTTGTTGCGTTGCGTATTGGAAAGCCATATTATAAAAATGAATTATACACCTATGATATGAAAGTGATGTTTTGGTTCTTCCTGGACCACGTATCATGTATCCTGCTTAACAGAGCGAAACATTGTGATTTGATGCGATTTCTTAAACAAGAATTATCCCCACTTCCAAGACTGTGTAACAATCCTGCCTCCCATCACCCCACCTTTGAGTCAATGCAATAATCCTGCCCCACGTTCCATTTGTATTCCCATATTCAACAGAGTCAATTCAACATTGTTGAATTGACTTGACAATTCAACTCATTCAATTCAACTTGCCTTTTAATCTTGACCGCACTCAACCCACCATTAATATTGCATAAAATGAACAGGACCAAAAATAATGAGTTATAATAATAATGGGAAGAATAATACATGACAGCTTTGAAAAAATAAATAAGCAGCGTGTTTAAATAACATAAATAATAATAGTTAATAATATTAATGTTATATTGTCGTTTGTTATTAACAAAATAACGCATTCATTATACAAATTTAATTAGGTACTTTACTTTTGACTTCAGAGTCTATGACCGTGCATCAGTAAAGAAGATCAATGCAGAGTATCTTTGAACCCAAATTACATCTTTAACCAATTTACCGTAGGGTACTCACCTAGTGGTACTGAGTTGTGCTTGCGAAGGGGGATGGGGGGTAGGTGAGATTTGGCTCTTAGGTCTTCCGCCACGAGGACAAGACTTTCATGCACCCTTAATTACCCCTCTTATTCCCAGTCTACAACGCCCTTGACCAGGAGGCTCCTCTAGTGAGCTTCGTAGCTACGAGAGGATGAGCAGAATGACTGAGCCCTCGGGACTCTTTTCAAAATAACCACTCAGAACACTTTACAGCAAGATCCTTTTGCAGAAAGTCCCCTTAGAATCCCTTGCAGGAAATCCCCTCAAAACCCTCTACAGAAAATCCTCTCAGAACCCTCTACGGAAAATCCTCTCTCGTAATTTGGCTTAAGAATTACAAATGGCGCAGGTTCTCAGAAGGATCGATTCTAAGCTACAGAGTTGAGGATGAGGAAGGGGGTTCAAGAAGATGGTGAGGTGTAGGTGAAGGAAGAATAGGAGATACAGTCTCCGTGGTGTAGTGGTAAGACACTCGCCTGGCGTTCCGCGAGCGCTATGTCATGGGTTCGTATCCTGGCCGGGGAGGATTTACTGGGCGCAATTCCTTAACTGTAGCCTCTGTTTAACGCAACAGTAAAATGTGTACTTGGATGAAAAAACGATTCTTCGCGGCAGGGGATCGTATTCCAGGGACCTGCCCGAAACGCTACGCGTACTAGTGGCTGTACAAGAATGTAACAACTCTTGTATATATCTCAAAAAAAAAAAAAAAAAAAAGATACGAGTTGAAATAGCATTGCCCTTGATTTCTGAAAAGGGGGCAAGAAATTGTGGGTGATGATGGGGAAGGAGAGGTTGGTGGCTAGAAAAACAATAATAATAATAATAATAATAATAATAATAATAATAATAATAATAATAATAATAATAATAATAACACTCAGCTTTAAACAGAAAATATATATACGTAATGTCTTTTGCTTTTTGCGTTATAATTGGCCAGTGCCTGACTGGCCTCTCAAAGTATCTAAGGAGCTCTTCTTCACCCCTTCCCTCCCTCTGTGGCGCCCTCCTTCAAACCCCTTAGGAAAAATACCACCTTGCCCACTATTTTGATGATGGGCTGAAGACTCAGCTCGTTCTCTCAGGTTAGCCACTTCGTAAAAGATCCAACTTCTATAGGTCTAACTAGAAACGTTTGAACACAACCAACCCACCTAACCTATCGAGTCCAAAGACACGCAGATTTTCTTAATGGGCAGGAATGTTAAATATGACTTAACAAACGTAACCTATTAGTTGAGAGAATGAGTTGGAAGAAGCGGGATAGTCGCTGAGCCGTCCCATCAAGGTGGATAATTCAGGAGGAACACAGAGGCGTATACTGTAATTATCCTCCCTTGTAGAGTAATTAACCTTTGTTACCACTATCCTCACACTAAGACTCGCCATCTGAAAATTCCGTTCCATGTCCTAGACAACCAATTCCAGGTTTTGCAAAGGGTAGAATAGTGAACGAGAAGGAATGAATGGAAGTGATGAGAGGAAAGAAAGTTAGCTGGAAGACGAAGGAATGGGGGGGGGAGAAAGGGAGGAATGGAAGGTGGATTAACGAGCAACCAAAAAACGTGAATAGGGAAACGATGGGTGAGAGTAAGAAGGGGGCAGAGAAAAGGGTAACAGTAATGGGTGGAAGAAAGAAAATATTGAAATAGTCGTAACACGGCATGGGGAAGAAAAAAAAACAAGGAATAGGAAACAAAACGAGAGAGAGAGAGAGAGAGAGAGAGAGAGAGAGAGAGAGAGAGAGAGAGAGAGAGAGAGAGAGAGAGAGAGAGAGAGAGAGAGAGAGAGAGAGAGAGAGAGAGAGAGAAGTAGCATGTGTTTGCCTAGCGATTACAGCTAATACATACGTGGGGATTAAGGGGGAATTATGCTGCTCCCCCCTTCTCCCTCCAGTCAGGGGTAATCTGGGAAGGGCTGTAGGAAGAACACAGCGGCGACACAGAAACCATTTGCATTTCATGAATACATTTTCCGATGTGAATCTGTCAATGTATTGATGGCCTAAGCCTGTGAAAGTATGGATGACGTGTGTGAGTGTATGACGTATATGTATGATGTATATGCATGAATGTGTACGTATGAATGCGTACGAATGTGAATGTATGAATGTGTACGTATGTGAATGTGTATGTATGATTGGTATATATGTGTGTGTGTAAGACTTAGTATATGCGTGTATGTATGATTGGTATGAGTGTGTATATTCACCTAACAGTGGTTGCGGAAATGCAGTTTCAGCCTCCTCTCTCCGCCTCGTAGCTATCAGTCCCTTAGTTTGTCCCATCACCGACCACATGGACACATAATATGTACATTTGAAATACGTGAGCTTTGTGTCCGTACGTGTACGTGCGTGCGTGCGCGTACGTGTACGTGAGTTCCGGAAAGCATTAAGAAATAAGAACAGTTGTAATATTCCAAATACAAAACATTTGCATCAAAATCCTTGCAAACATATTGCAAGCGCAAAACAAATTAATTGAAACGTTGCAAACAATTTTACATTAGTCATTATACAAATGAAAGTCCACCAAATAACCTGACACAGTTTGACAACTTAAAAAGGCCGCCATATTTGTTACACAGTCAATGATCGCCATACTTATTTTCCAGTGTGGCTGGATGTGTTCGAATGAGTGAAATGTTGACTTTAACACATCTGAAGACAGGACTCGACTATGAAGGGCCTTCATTACGTTGTCGCATCTCTAATTAAAAGTCGTTCACTAAGTATGCAAGGTAAAGACACGTGTAAGATGTCGAAAATATCTTAAACGTTTTATTTGTATTAAACTCTTCCAAACTCGAGGCAAATATCTGGATGATGATATCGTGTAACGGATTCCCCCCAGAGCGTCATTGTTTATTCATATATTTACAGTCGCTCCTGCAATCTATATCGCCAGGCTACAAGCCACACAACTACCAGTGGGCTGGAGGAAGTCGATGTGTGTGCCAATAATCACGTGCCAGTCATCGATAATGGCCAGGAACAGAACGGTCGTCGGTAGTGCCTGCGCTCCCTGGTGGCAATGTCAACACTGGGGCCGACGGCTGAGCTGAACCCAACCGCCTGACCAAACAGAAGAGCAACGATGAAATATCACCCAAACAGTTTAACGCGAATAGGTCTGGATTGTTTTGATGGCCCCTGAGTAATAGAGGCGTGGCGCACAGACAAGTTCGCCATGCTGAGGGAAGGAAGGTGGTGAACGGAAGGCGGTAAATATAGATAGAACACAATTATGAGAAAAGGTAGGGAGATAATGCCTAGATGGTAATCGGTACTTTTGCTTGACTAGTAATGAAGATATGGAGTGTTTAACAGAAGCATCTACGATACGCAGAATTTATAGTTCGCTAATAAATACAAAATGTCCAGTCCTGTGGATGTGCATATTCTATACATAATTGAGTGTTGACCAATCCACACACTAGAAAATGAAGGGACGACGACGTTTCGGTCCGTCCTGGACCATTCCGTCCACAATCGACTTAAGAATGGTCCAGGACGGACCGAAACGTCTTCGTCCCTTCATAATTGAGTGTCGATGGGCACATGAATGTGAAATCCTATTTGTAAGAAGGCCTATAATAATAATAATAACAATGGACAAATTTACAACAATGCCATAGTGCATGAATGAAGGTGAAGGAAAGACCCAATACATGTTTAAGTGCATTAAAAAAATATTGGATGTAGCCTAGATCCTTTCTCAAGGTGTTGTATACAACGGTCTATATACATTGTATACAGCACCTAAATCCAAAAAATTAGTTTTTAATACACTTACATATACACTGGATCTTTCCTTCACCTTCAATAATAATAATACCAATAATAATAATAATAATAATAATAATAATTCTAAACAATAATAATTTTAATGGGGACACTTTGTTATCATACAGTACTTAACAAATCCTTGTGAAATATATCAAAATAGTAAATGATTCACAGGAGACCTTTCGGTTGCTATGAATAAAACGTGAAATTCGACGCAAAAATTTTAACCAGAAAGTCTTTGGTGGGTGAAATATTAGCTGATAATCTTTGGCGCGAAACGTGTGCACTAATTCTATTTTTTTTTTTTGGCGGGAAGCAACTGTGATCGATCCAGAGATAAAAAAAAATCAAAACAACAAAAGGGGGTAGAGGTTGAACGACCTTGTTCTTCCTGACTGTTATACACACGACAGGCACATCTGTCATCTTGGCAGACTGACCGGTTTCATCATTCCGGTGTTCTCCGTACGTTATCGCGCTCTACAGGGGAGCCGCAGAAGGTTTTATAACGAAAACTATATAAATTTGTGTATTTAAGCAAACAATATATAAATTGACACATTTCATATAACGACAGTAACGCAATGTATATTTGAGCTAAGTCTCAAGGATATAACAAAACATTATTAAACAAAAGACAAGTATTGCATACATGCAAATATATGCAATATTTACAAACACACACACACACACACACACACACACACACACACACACACACACACACACACACACACACACACACACACACACACACACACAGCCACGCCTTTAGGGGTCTCACGGCTGAGTGAACCGCTCTCCGGGGTCATAGTCCTAAGGAATCGGGTTCGACTCCCGGTCGAGACAGAAACAAATGGGCAGTTTCTTTCACCCTGATATATTTCAACCACTTGTTTACTGTTCACCTAGCAGTAAATGGGTACCTGGGAGTTAGACATCTGCTACGGACTGCTTCCTGGGGATGTGTGCGTGTGTTGAGGACACACGACATATATACGACATATATGTAGTACACATGATAGAGGAAAAAAGATTGGTTAGAAAGGTGGGGTCCAAGAGCTAACAACTCGATTCTGCAGGTACAAATATAAAATACATACGTACACACATATACAAACATCAATCACCCATCAATCATTTCTGTCAGAACCATCTTCCTATATCTATCCAAAACTAACTCACAACAAATATTTTAAGACTACCGGAGAAAATAAACAAAAATCCTCACCTACTGCATCCACTTGCATCCACACAGACACAGAGCACAGAACAAACTACTCCAGGAAGGTAGAAATTCAAGCCGCCACACACACACACACACACACACACACACACACACACACACACACACACACACACACACACACACACACACACACACAGAAGGTCTTGTCACACCGCTCCAATCTTGTCCCATACCTTAATTAAGTTTAGGGCCTTCCGGACTCGGCAAGAAGACAGGAGGTAGCCGCAAAGGATCTATGGTCCCCATTGTACAAGACAGCTCTGAGGAAGCTCAGACGATCCTTTCGTATTTTTTTCCTTTTCTTAGTAGACGTCTTCGTCTTGGAGAGGATTTAACCCATTGTTGAATGTAGGGAAAGGCGTACTGACTTTCTTTCATTTGTCTGCATGGGACTGAGTCGTGGGAAAGACATAGTGGGAGAAGTTGGACGTGAGAGAGAGAGTGTGTGTGTATGTGTACCACAATGAGAATGTGTGTGTGTGTGTGTGTGTGTGTGTGTGTGTGTGTGTGTGTGTGTGTGTGAGTGTGTGTGTGTGTGTGTGTGTGTGTGTGTGTGTGTGTCTGTGTGTGTGTGTGTGTGTGTGTGTGTGTGTGTGTGTGTGTGTGTGTGTACGCGAGCTGATCCATCACTTGTATAACTTACCCAACTCCCTTCAACCACAAAGCTTTCCCCCCCTTACCACACGGAGGGGGGGGGGGGGTAGAAAGTGGTGAGAGAACGCACACAGAAATGCAAGCACGCAAAGAGGAAACAAGCACGCACACATAAATACACGCACACTATGTGAACGAGAAAAATATAACGTCAAATAAGATTCTCAGGGGAAAATGGTCACGGGCAATAAAGAGCCCATGGTCAAGTATCAGACGAGGCAGCACAGGAGCATAAGGAGGGAAACTTGAGGTTACACATGTGGTAACAAGGCTTACAGTCACATCGTTAATCAAGCTTCGTTTTAGGAGCAGATAAAGTAATATAACAAATAGTTTCAGAAGCAGACACGAAACTCTTATTTGAGAGGCTCAGTAGCTAGTCCGAGGACTCTGCTTACACATGTAGAATAGTATGTTTATGTGAGTACACACACTCACTTGCGGGATCCAAGAGTCAAAGCTCGATCCTGCAGGCACAAATAGGTGAGTACACATACGGGTGGTACATGCAAAAGGGTACACAGGTGGAGTACCCAAATGAGCTACTGAGACATTAGAAAGAACATTTTCAGTGTCAGAGTAGTTAGTAAAAGGAATGCTCTAGGAAGTGATGTGGTGGAGGCTGACTCCATACACAGTTTCAAATGTAGATATCAATGAACAAATCCACATCTGAACAAATTCAGTCGATTAAGGCAGCGTCTGGGATGCTCTCGGACGCAGGTTCAAATCCTCGTCACGGCCCTTGTGGATTTGTTCATTTGATGCATCACCCAACTGTGAATTCTGTGCGTAGATATGATTGAGCTCGAGAAGCTCAGGAATCTAGTACACCAGTAGATTGACGGTTGAAAGGCGGGACCAAAAAGCCAAAGTTCAACCCTCGTAGCACAAATCGGAGAGTATACACACACACACACACACACACCCACACCCACACACACACACACACACACACACACACACACACACACACACATACACACACATACACACACACACACACACCCACATACACACACACACACTTTTTACGACACGCCATAAACGAGACGCCGCTGACCGCATCTGGATTAAGGGTTAGTGCCCTGCCGACCCACTTATGTATGGTTGACCGGCCGCTCAGGGAACCATATATTTTTCTTTTTGTTTACAAACTACTTTTCTTTCCTTTGACATACGAATTCCAGAATAAATGAAACTGCTGAAGGCTTATATTGGTCAATACGAGGCAGCTCCTATTTATATCCGCACTAACTCATTCATGTCTAACCTACATTTTAAACTATCCAGCAATCCCACGTCCATTATGTTACGTGGTAATTTGTGTCATAAATCTACAACCCTGTCTCCCAACCAGTATTTACCCAGGATATACATTGACTTGCTTATTAAAATGAAATTATCTTTTTAATCAACTGCTTCATGTGTAAAACTAATTTTGAGACGAATTTGATATACGATTATTTAGATTAATTTGTTATCTACCTATTTGAATGCTCATTTGTCATAGAAGAATATATATATGTTTTCATATTTTCTACTGCATCATAGATGCCTGCCTGACCTTGGAGAACTTTGTTAAATGTAATTGTTGGTATGGACGTGTTATGGAGATCTGTTATGCAAATTCTAGTGCAACTGAATACTTATCAAATAACGTATTAGAAGGGGTATATATTGTGTATGTGTGTGTGTGTGTTTTACTATTTGTGCCTGCAAGATAGAGGTGTTAGCTCTAGGGCCCCGCCTTTCTAATCGTCGGTTGTTTAATATAATGACTCCATGGCCTGTTTCTCCTTTATCACCTACATATATCTCTCACACATTTTCGTAGGATTCCTAGGATGTAGCCCGTAGCAGCTGTCTAATTCCCAGATACCTACTTGTAGGTGAGCAAGAGCACCAAGTGAAAGAAATTTTACCCAATTGTTTCTGCCTCGACCGGGAATCGAACCTCGGGTCTAAAGACTACGACCTCCGAGCCCTGCCGATTTGAATAATTCTATTAAAAAAATCCTCTTATACCCCAAGAGAACTGTCCGAGGACGGTGTAACAATATATATTATTAAATATTTAATTATTTAACTAATCATTCCTAGCAGGACGGGTGGCACTGGGTAGGAGAGCGGCGAGGCGATGCTCACGGAACATCATCTTCAAGGTCGAGGAACCAGAAGCCTGTTGCTTCGGCCAGCCACGTGGGCCACCAACAGGCACCCATCTCTATTCAGGGGCGCCTACAAGAAGCCTTCACCCACTCCTCTGTCCTTAGCCACTCTTCTGCCCCTTCTCTACCCGGGGACCCCATCAAGCCCCCCTTCTTTGCCTAGGGGATATCAACAAGCACCCTTCACGCCTTTCTTTTGCCTAGGGTAACAACAGGCACAATTCACCCCCCTTATCTTCCCAGGGGCCACCAACAAACACCCATCCTCACCCCCCGCTTATACACATTTCTTTGTACCTAATGCTAACTGTTCCCAATAAGTAAACTAGGTGGAGTTATGATATATAAAAGTCATGATAATTGTTATCGGTTGCATATATATATATAGGGCCTAATACATATATATGTTTATAGGGCCTAACATCTTGAGCGGAGGAACATCAATTTGTGTAAAGCCAAGAACATTTACCCTACACTGCAAGACTTCAACGGAGACTTCAAGACTTCAAGACTTCAATATACAAAAAGAGAGAGAAGGAGAGACAGAAGACAGTCGAGTGAATAATGGTAAGAATAATATGAAACAAACGGAGCTTGACTTACCGAACTGACTTCTCATCCAAGGGTAGAGGGGTGAGGGGAGGGCTGAGGACGCGTTCTGCTGCTGCTGCTGGGGCTGCTGTTGTGCACCCCAGCCCTGGTGGTCCTGCGCGGCCATGTGCAGCGAGGTGTCCTGGGGAGGACCACCGTTGGGGTCCATGCCCGGGGGCTGTTGCTGTGGCTGTTGTTGCTGTGGCTGCTGGGGTTGCTGAGGAGGCCCCTGCCCCGCCATCTTGCAGGAGGGATATTGCTGCACGGGCGGGGAGGCCTGCTGACCCATGCAGGTGGGCGCGGCGGGTGAGGGGTCGCGGTAGTCGTGGGCGTCGTGGGGCTGCATGCCGTGCGGAGTGTGAGGGTGCTGAGGGGTTTGCGCGTTGTAGTAGTTGTTCATGAGTCTGTCGTAGGGCGGGTAGCGCGGGTAGCCTTGTTGGGTGTAGTACGGGTGTGTCGGGGGCATCCGGGGGTCGTACTCCTGGCCGCAGTGCCCCCCGCCGCCCCCACCCCCGCCCTGGCCGCCCGGGTATTCATCGGGCGGGTGGGGCGGCCGGTAGTCCGGGTAGGCGTTGTAGTAGGAGGACATGTGGGACATATCTGGGGCGGGCGGGTAGGCCGCCAGGGGGGCCGAGTTGGCAGCCACGGTGGTGTGTTGGGGGGGGGCGTCAGGCAGCCCGCCGGCCAGCTCGCAACCAACCTGCGGGGAGAGACACGCGCGTTAGTTAACACTGCACGCACACGTTATCACACGCTATAATATATCCAAATGTAATTAATTACCAAAAGTTACCAATTCTTCTTCAGTAAACCCTAAACATATAATTCCTAAGGTTAACAACACCCTGAACCACTACGTCGCGGGCTCGGGTGTATCCAGCAGCACTCTACACTACTCACTCTAGCAGGCAGGGTAACAAAGCGTAGTCAACGAACTATATATACAGCCAAGCACCAGTATATCATTGCCCTCTAGGACGCCACCAGGCAAGCACTATGTTATGACAGTCATATAAGCGACTCGAGCGTCAGCACACTACGTTTCAAGCGTAACAAACAGCGTCAACACTGCGCTTCTCGGGCGTAAAAAATATCGTCTAAACAGGGCGCGTCTCGAGCATCAAAACAACGTCAACACAGCGCGTCTCGAGCATTAAAATGTCAACACAGCGCGTCTCGCGCGTTAAAATATCAACACAGCGCGTCTCGTGCGTTGAAACAGCGTCAACACAGTGCGTCTCGTGCGTTGAAACAGCGTCAATACAGCGCGTCTCGTGCGTTGAAACAGCGTCAACAGCAGCGCGTCTCGTGCGTTGAAACAGCGTCAATACAGCGCGTCTCGAGCATTAAAATGCCAACACAGCGCGTCTCGTGCGTTGAAACATCGTCAACACAGCGCGTCCAGAGCACCAAACCCGCGTCAAAACGCCCACATTAACACTCACTCTGACTTGCACGAGTCACCCCTTACCACACAGAAAACAATATGTACAGAGGTAATGTTAATATGATATATACACAGCCATTAGACACATCCATACCTGTTATACTTGTCGATATGCCTCTCTCGCTAATGGCGCCTTCACCAGTGTTTTATTGTCCTCTTATTTGAAACTTATCAAGATAAAAAAGGCAAATACAATTTTAATTTTAATTGAAACAAACACGATAATTAACTACTAGAAAGTGAAGGAGAGTGAGTGGAGGAAGAAGAATGGAGAAGGGAGGGAGTAGAAGAGGGAGAGGATGGAAAAGGGAGAGAGTAGAGGAGAGAGTGAAGGAGGGAGAAAGTGGAGGAGAGAGAGCAAAGAAGGGTGGGAGAAGAGCAATTGAAATATTGGTGGAGAAAGGGTGGAACCATGTGAGGGTTTAGAAACATTAGGAATAAACAGCGAGAGAGATAGAAGAAAGAGCGAAATATAAGTGAAAAAGATCAGAAAAGGAAAAGACAACGAGTGTGTGGAACACATAAGCAAGGAAGCCAAAGATGAGAGATGGAAGTGGAGGTTGACAGAGTGATGGGAAGGGAAGGCAAGAGATAGGGAGGAAGATAGGAAATACCCATCCACAGGCTGGGCCATTAACCACAGCCATGGCACGCAGATGGCAGGAGTCCCACTGTGTAGAAGGGCGGAGGAAGGCAGGAGGGAAGAACAGGGGAGGGGAAGGGAGGCAGGAAGAGACGACAATAAAGGAAGAACACAGAAAGAAGAGGAAACAATAAAATAAAGAAAACAAACGGAGGAAAATGCAACAAGAGAAGGCAACACACAGAAAGGGAAAGTTGAAGAGGGGGAGACGCAGAGCAGGAAATAAATCACGGGCTCACGCAAGAACCCGTTGGTTCGGACTCGCGCGCAAGCACACGCGCGTGCGGGGAGAGGGGCGCCACGTGCCCCCAGCTGACCGCCCAGTAAACACCCGCTGTGTGTCAGGGTATTAATGGTGGCTGAGCACGGGATGGAGGGAGGGAGGGAGGTAGAGATGGAGGGTGGACGTAGAGATGGATGATAGAAATAGAGATGGAGGGTGAAGTAGAGATGGATGATAGAAATAGAGATGGAGTATGGCCGAGAGGTATAAAAGAGGAAAACAGAAACAAAACAGATAAGAAGGTTGAATGAAGAATGTATATTGGCAGAATCGAAGAATAACGTAGACTATATAGCGAATGAAAATGGAAGATGAAAAATAGAGAAATAAGAGGGCAAGGGAGAATAAAAAGGGGGAGATAAATGAGGTAATGGGGGATAGGGAGGGGAGGAGGGACGTCCCCCCCCCCCTAGTTGACCCTTCCATCCACCCCATATGCCTATTATTTTTTTTTTTTGGTATTCAAGCTGCACTAAAGATTATTGGGAAATATAATTTTTTATAACAGTTCTCATTTACATACTCAAACACCGACATGCGGCACGCGCGTGGGCTGCACGCAAACCCAGTCACATGTGTACGCAATTGTGTTAGGGCATGTACGCTTATTTAAAAAATCTGAATATACATGCGCTCACAACACTCGCAAGGACACGCAAATTTATACACACACACACACTCACACACACACACACACACACACACACACACACACACACACACACACACACACACACACACACACACACACACATACACACGCACACAGGGACCTCGCGGCTGAATGGACAGCGCTCGGGGGTCGTAGTCCTAAGGGCCCGAGTTCGATTCGCGGCCGAGGCAGAAACAACTGGGCAGAGTTTCTTTCACCCTGATGCGCCTGTTCACTAAGCAGTAAATAGGTACCTGGGAGTTAGACAGCTGCTCGAACCCACCCCTGACAGCTGACACCTGAGTTTCTTTCACTCTGATGCTCCTGTTCACCTATCAGTAATTAGGTACCTGAGAGTTAGACAGCTGCTACGAGCTGCTTCCTGGGTGTAACAAAAAGGAAGGCTTGGTCGAAGACCGAGCCGCATGGATGCTAAGCCCCGAAACAACCTCAAGATAACCACCCAAACAACACACGAATCTTAACTCACCTAAGTCTAATCTTGTATGATCTAACCTCAATGCTACTTGAAAGTGATCCAATTTGAACCAAAGTTTAGAAAGAAGTTCAAGTTGAAGCTGATTTTCGTATTAGCTTCAGGGCGATCCAGATATATATTCGGTGTACTGGGAAAGCTTGACACGGTGCGCGGGTACGATTCTCACTCTCGTCCATAATTCGCTGGCTATTATATTATCGATTTACAACCATAGGCTGACGCGCATAATTTTTCACAGGCAGGGGGGGCCATTACATGGGGGGGGGGGAGGGGTCATAACTTGGAGGATGGGGGAAGAAGAACATAAGGGAGGCTCCAAATGAGGTGAAAGTAGAATGAGGGAGAGATAGGGATAAGGTAGATTTTAAAATATTGGGAGAATAAAGACTGGGAAAGTTGGTGATAAATTTGAGTAGGAACGATAGTTAAAAAAGAATCTGAGAAATATACGGAGGAAAATTGTTATTATCTTATAACCAGTAATCCTTTCCCCGACTCGTAAAATAGGAATAAACAAATTAACTTTCATAATATTACACCTTAACATAGACCAGAAATAAATTTTGACGCACAACCTGCTGCCAACTGAATCCCTTCACTAGGTTCATTCAGGAGTTAGGAAGACCCAGCGATAAGCGAATGGTACTGATAATCTTGTCGGCTGTACAACATGGTATCCGGTTGAGTCTAGCTTAAATACGCCCAAGGCTTCAATCTCAATCTTACTCGAAGCTCTTGCAAGTGCAATTCAGTAAAACAGACTTTGCTAGGAAAACCCCTCAAGAGCCCAAATAAGGACGCGTTAAAAATGTTTTACATAGAATAAGTTTAATCAGTGTTAGAATTCGCGACTTTGATGCTGCATACTTGAACACTCAAATACACCAAAAAGCACAAAACGAAGACTGGAGAAGACAGAAGCTTTCTGCAAAGATAAACGGAGGTAACTAAATTTAACCCTTAGAAGAAAGGAAGAAAAGAGAGAGGCCATGATTCGCACATATAAAATACCGATGAAATAAAGGTTACCCTATTTCGATAAATATTTCTCTAAATACCCTAAATAGGAGTATCGATGAAATATGGGTTACATCCATTCGAATTTTTGAAAACAAATAACGCAACATGTAAAGAGGTAGGGAGTTATCCCATTAGACGAACCAAAGTTAGAGAGGAAGAGCTAAAATTGTGTTCTCCAAGCATATGGAGAACATATTCCATATTCCAAAGCATATTCTCCAAGTTCTCCAAGGGAGTACAAAAGTACACAAAGAAGCATACAAATACATATTAAGAGATGCACACACACACACACACACATGCTCCCTGTTACCTAGCAGTAAATAGGTACCTGGGAGTTAGTCAGCTGTTACGGGCTGATTCCTGGGATGTGTGTGTGTTAGGTGTGGAAAAAAAAGTAGTTAGTAAACAGTTGATTGACAGTTGAGAGGCGGGCCGAAAGAGCAGAGCTCAACCCCCGAAAGCACAATTACGTGAATACTAAGTGATTACAATTTAAGCAGACGAGCGTTCCAGGACTTGCCAGTCCAGAACTACAGACAGGAGACGCCCATATACAACAACGGATGTCATAAATAAAAACCCAAAAGTGGGCGGGAAACGGAAGGGTCCAATAAAGTGGATACCAATTACCTGGGATACACAGACACCTCTCCCTTTACTCTCACCCCCCCCCTCTCCACCTCCCTCATTCACACACTTTTACTACCTCTAATCAACTCTTTACTTTTTAATTTTGCCCTTCGTTGAAAGCCTTCACATTCACCCTCTTTATTCCCACTTAATTCTTCTTCTTCCATGTTTATTAAGCAATTTTCAGAGTCCTTCTTCTTCATATATATATATATATATATATATATATATATATATATATATATATATATATATATATATATATATATATATATATATATATATATATATATATATATATATGTGTGTGTGTGTGTATTTTCATTTTTTTATCACAAGTAGTAAACGGTAGGACAACTTCTGACTCCAGCTAGCAGGGTGGCAGCTTTCCCTTCCTTTAGCCCATGGTAAGCCTTATCCTACCTGTTTTCCCTGGAACACGACCCTGGTTAACTACCAGGTTCCCAATTACTGCTGGGTGAACAGGGTCGAACAGTTTACAATTGGCACCCTGTCTATCCTCCCTGGCCAGAACTCTATCCTCCTTGGTCAGGACTCTATCCTCCCTGGCCAGGACTCTATTCCTCCCTGGCCTGGACTCTATCCTCCCTGGCTAGGACTCTATCCTCCCTGGCCAGAACTCTATCCTCCCTGGCCAGAACTCTATCCTCCCTGGCCAGGACTATCCTCCCTGGCCAGAACTCTATCCTCCCTGGCAAGGACTCTATCCTTCCTGGCCAGGACTCTATCCTCCCTGGCCAGAACTCTATCCTCCCTGGCCAGGATTATCCTCCCTGGCTAGGACTCTATCCTCCCTGGCCTAGAACTCTATCCTCCCTGGCCAGAACTCTATCCTCCCTGGCTAGGACTCTATCCTCCCTAGCCAGAACTCTATCCTCCTTGGCCAGGACTATCCTCCCTGGCTAGGACTCTATCCTCCCTGGCTAGGACTCTATCCTCCCTGGCTAGGACTCTATTCACACTGGCTAGGACTCTATCCTCCCTGGCCAGGATTCTATCCTCCTTGGCCAGGTATCTATCCTCCATTGGCCTGGACTCTATCCTCCCTGGCCAGGACTCTAATCCACACCAAATCGGTCTCGAGGCCCAGGGGCAAGTATTACCACTATACAGCTACTGGCTGTAATTTTCTGCCCTTTCTAAGACCTCCTACCCACCCTCACGGCTTTCTTATTTTCTTTTACACTCTTATGATTTAAGGTTGTCTCCTCAGGTTCAGCCCCGTTCGTTTCTCATTCCTATTTCCTTCCGCCAAACTCGTCCTGTATTCCTTTATTTTATTATATATATTGTAATTAGCTCACTCTGTACCAAAGCTCCCCAACATAATCCTGCTTTTTTCCGGAATGTTTAGCATTTTTTATCCCCCCCCCCTCCCTCCTCACTCACCCAAATAAGGTTCCTTCCCCTCATCGACTCCCTCATCATAATTCTCTACCTCACGACAAATAAGCGTCTTCTTCCCCTTCACTTCAGTCAAAAATTCCCCGCTAAACTAATTCCCTATCACACAGATTAGCTACCAATTTACTTCATGCTCCTCGTAATCCCTACTACACTCCTGCCGCACCCCCAGATTTTCCCTCAAACATTCTTCTTTCACCAAACACTCTCCAGGAACGTTCGTACTCTCCCCCATCCCTCACAATATTTAATTAGTCTCTGTTTAGCTTCCAAAATCCTCACAAATTTTTATTCCTTTCCTGAAAAAAATTATCATCAATTACCCAGTCTTTCCTTATAACACCATGATACCAGGCCAAGGCAAGGTGAAGGGCATGAGAGGTCATGACACCATGCCAGGGGGAAGGTGAAGGTCCTGAAGGGCCATGACACCAGGTCAGAGGGAGGTGAAGGGCATGAAGGGCCATGACACCAGGTCAGAGGGAGATGTAGGGCATGAAGGGCCATGACACTAGGTCAGAGGGAGGTGAAGGGCATGAAGGGCCATGACACCAGGTCAGAGGGAGATGTTGGGCATGAAGGGCCATGACACTAGGTCAGAGGGAGGTGAAGGGCATGAAGGGCCATGACACCAGGTCAGAGGGAGGTGAAGGGCCTGATGGGCCATGACACCAGGCCAGGGTGGGGGGGGAGTGAAGGGCCTCAGGGGCCATGACACCAGGCCAGGGAGAAGAAGGGCCTCTGGGGCCATGACAACTCCTGTGTTACTTGTATGTGACTTGCATGAGCTGACGCGTCGCCAGTAGAGGGTGTCACGTCATAGCTGATCAGCTGTCATCTCCTGTCAGTCGATCTATGCATGACAGAACACATGTGCAAATCCATCTTGAAGCTGGAAGTATGGCTATTTGTATTTTTTTAACATGTATATAAGGATTACAGACATTTATCAAAAATCAAATGTTACATCACATGAAAAAATATTATGCGTACTGGAAGGAGTTTTGAGTAACATACACAAACACAAACCATGTAAAACGGACGGAGCAGATAAGCAGAGTAGATTGGGGGGTGGTATTATCCTGGTGTCAAGATTACTTGAAGCTCTCAGCCGATCTTCTTACTGCCACCACCACCACCACTACCACTAGCACAACCAACACCACTAACTAGGTGTCGACCGCCGCTTCACTACTCCCACACCGCACTAACCACTAATGGCGCTTAAAACACGTGGGTCGCGGCTGGGGAATCAGTTTTCTATGAGGCACACGAAGTTGCAGAGTGAGAGAGCACCACCCTACCAGCGAGGGTCAAACTCCGCTCCGCAGGCACTTATCCGCTCACTCTCTTGACGGCAGTGGCACTCACTGCTCGCGTGCATGGAACGATCTAGTGATAGGGTTCCCGTATATGCGAAGCAGCACACTAAGACGGCACTAATTGGGTTGCGGTCAGAACATGACTGGTGGGGCGCGCGCGTGCAGGACCAAAACAAGATCACGCACTCCAGCACGTTCCTGGCACGGCCGGGGTGAGAGGGGGGGAGACGGGGGATGTCTGGGTGTTAGGGAGTGGTAGGGGAACCCCAGTGGTCCGGGGGTGAGGGAAGTGGGTGAGTTGTTAGCGGCAGAGGGAAACTGATACACACATACACAAACCATGAATGTCGCTCACGAATCATTTCCCAGTAAGAGATTATTTCGTTAGTAACTAAACGACTCTTAGGCTGCATTATTCGACAAAAGGAAATTATACTTGGGAAATGAGAAATAAAATGAACGAATGACGTCAGCCGGAGCTAAATTCCCTGGAGGCATGCGGCAGCCCAATGTCATCAGCTCGTCAGCCAATCAGGGATTCCCACTCCGATACGTCACGTGGCATGGCGCGGTCCGAAAGGGCTTTATTTTGCCTTTTTCGATTACGCACTTCCACAAAATCAGGAACTCGTAAATAACACCTAGAGATACGCAACTTGACGATACAAAAAATGTCCCGTAAATGTGAGTGATACGCTGAATGGTGTCGACAAATCAACTCGAGGTGACAATGATTTGGTTGCTTGTGTCATATGTGTTAGTGAGTTTGCTTCCTGAGATATGAAGCATGCATATGGGTAGGCAGGCGTGTCATCAAAGGAGGTGTGTGTGTGTGTGTGTGTGTGTGTGTGTGTGTGTGTGTGTGTGTGTACTCACCTAATTGTGCTTGCGGGGGTTGAGCTCTGGCTCTTTGGTCCCGCTCAGTGTGTGTGTGTGTGTGTGTTTACTAGTTGTGTTTACTAGTTGTGTTTTTGCGGGGGTTGAGCTTTGCTCTTTCGGCCCGCCTCTCAACTGTCAATCAACTGTTTACTAACTACTTTTTTTTTTTTTTTTTTTTTTTTTACACACCACACACACACACCCCAGGAAGCAGCCCGTGACAGCTGACTAACTCCCAGGTACCTATTTACTGCTAGGTAACAGGGGCACTTAGGGTGAAAGAAACTTTGCCCAAAGTGCGGGAATCGAACCCGCGCCACAGAATTACGAGTCCTGCGCGCTATCCACCAGGCTACGAGGCCCCCTACGTGTGTGTGTGTGTGTGTGTGTGTGTGTGTGTGTGTGTGTGTGTGTGTGTGTGTGTGTGTGAAAGATTAATGTATACACAATGTGCGCGCACGTGAATAGAAAGCTTTCATGTAACATAAAAAAAATAATGCTCGTGTGTGTATTTAAGGCGGGTGTGTATATGGTGGGTGAATATACATAGGAGGCGTCTATGTACTGGAGTGTATATATGAGGGCATGTCTATGTGTGTGTGTGTGTACTCACCTAGTTGTACTCACCTAGTTGTGCTTGCGGGGGTTGAGCTCTGGCTCTTTGGTCCCGCCTCTCAACCGTCAATCAACAGGTGTACAGATTCCTGAGCCTATTGGGCTCTATCATATCTACACTTGAAACTGTGTATGGAGTCAGCCTCCACCACATCACTTCCTAATGCATCCCATTTGTCAACCACTCTGACACTAAAAAAGTTCTTTCTAATATCTGTGTGTGTGTGTGTGTGTGTGTGTGTGTGTGTGTGTGTGTGTGTGTGTGTGTGTGTGTGTGTGTGTGTGTGTGTGTGTGTGTGTACTCACCAAGTTGTGCTTGCGGAGGATGAGTTGAGCTTTGGTTCTTTGGTCCTGCCTCTTAACCGTCAATCAACTGGTGTAAAAATTCTTGAGCCTACTGAACTCTATCAAATCTAAGATTTGGTAGAGTCTAGAGTCAAATCTAAGATTTGATAGGCTCTGAAGGCTCTGTATGAGTGTGTGTGTGTGTGTGTGTGTGTGTGTGTGTGTGTGTGTGTGTGTGTGTGTGTGTGTGTGTGTGTGTGTGTGTGTGTAGGGCGTGTACAGGGGCAAGGATCAATCTAGTCAACACAATCGGAAAGGCAGTACCGTTTTTTTGTAATACTTTCTTTATTGCCCTTTGTACTCCAAGGCTGTTCCGAGTTTTTCTCCCCTTGTCCCTATTCCCTTCCCGCCCCCTTGTCCCTATTTTTTCCCTATACAATTTCTCCCTTTACAATTTTCCCTTCCTTTACATCCATTTATAGTTGCCCTCAAATATTCCCGCGTTTTATTAGCCCATTCATGAATCCGAGCAAAGATCCACATAAGGCGCTTTGATTCCAGAAATCACAATCGCCACTTCCATCGATGCCTCAGCGTCAAATGCGACCCGGTACCGACCACGAGTTCAAACATTCTACCTAACAATCAAGTCCCAATCAAATGCTTCAAGTTTGTCCACTGTTTGTTTTACCGTTTAGCTAAATTCACGCCCTCAAATCGAAGCACATTAAAGCCCCACATTCCAGCATTACTTCCTCCCAACGACAACAAAAGCGAGAAAATGAAACAAAATTAAAAAAAAAAAAGGTAGAAAAACCCAGGAAGGTTAACAGGCCAGTTAGCTGCGGTTTTTGAGAGTGGTTGGGACCCCGTGATGGAGTTTGAAACACCCTGCAGCAATGGAGGCCTAATGAAGTTATTCGATTCTCCGTGGCTTTCACAGAAGAACCCCCCCCCCCCCCAAACCTCCACTTTACCCCAGTCCCACCTACTCCCCCCCCCCCAGCGATAAAGAAAACGTGTCCCTGGCATATTATTCGTCGTGGATGAGATGTTTCCGATAATATGAATGAGAATGATTAATGATCGTGGCTTCCCTATGGCAGCGTTGAGCAGTCGGGGTCATGTACGGCGTAGAATGAGGGCTTCTGGTGTAGAATAATGCTGTCTGGTGTAGAATAATGCTGTCTGGTGAAGAATAATGCTGTCTGGTGTAGAATGATGCTGTCTGGTGTAGAATAATGCTATCTGGTGTAGAATAATGCTGTCTGGTGTAGAATGATGGCTGTCTGGTGTAGAATGATGCTGTCTGGTGTAGAATGATGCAGTCTAAGCACTGTACAATAAGGTACACTGGATATGCCTTTGCACATGTTTTATCACCTTACTTACCGCACGAAGTGCTGTTTCTCCAAGTTTCATAATAAGTTAATAAACGTTCAAAATCGATTGTTTTCCGTCAATGATGCTGGTTATCTTTGAGATTTATCTTGAGGTTATCTTCAGGTGCTCACTTTGCTTTTTGGTCACTTTTTTCCAAACTCGGTGTTATCAAATGTCACACAATATTGCAATATTGATCGGCCAATTTAAAGTAATTAGCCCCCCTATAAAATGGTATAATAATTAGGCTTTCCTATTTTTGTCACTTCACGTAGACACACACACACACTGATGCGAATCCAATTTCAGTGTGGAAGCCACAGAACGGTGCTTCAGGTCCGACGAGTCACAGGAGGAGGCCACCAACTCTAGCGGTCACGATGGAGAACCTGATTCTTTTATTCCCTTCCCTCGTCAACATGGTCGGCCATCGGTCGGCCATCGGTCGGTCGGTCGGACCGTTCGGGTTTGCGCGGGCTCTTTTGCCTCAGCCACTATTGCCAGTTCCTGTCGACCCAACTCTCTCATTCATAAATGTTTATGTCCCATATATCAAACATGGAATTGTATATGAACGCTATATGATATTTTTAATGAGGACATGAGCTAATCTCCACCAAAATGTCATTAATATTCCTTGAAATACGATCCTCATTTTTAAGTCGAAAGGCTTCGTCAACAAACCCCGATCTGGTATCAGTGCCACTCCGTCAGAGGATGGCGCTTGGGGATTTTTACTCGTCAACGCCCCTCAAAAACGCTAAGCCACGAGAGATCAGGATCCCCACGAAGACAATACACAATATTCATCCCGTGATTGGCCCGCTGCCGCCGATAAAATACTGCCTGTCGGGCCGCGGCGGAGAGATACGGGGGAAAGTTTTACGCTAAGCTACAAGTTGGTCCAAGTTTTGTATACATGGAGACCACAGCAAGACACCACAGGGCTGGTCACGCTAGAACTCTACCCTTCTCTTGGTCGTCATCTCTTATTCTCTCGTTTCCTCTACACACATGCCTTATCCCCCCGTCGTCTTCTGTTCCATTTTGGATTTCTCATTCATTCTTTCCCTTTTGTTTTGCTTCTCTAATCATCCTTTACGTCATCTTATTCTCTTCTACTACTTATTAATTTTCTTCCTACTGTCTCCTACTTAGTTCCTTCATATTCTTCGTTAATTATCCTGGTTTCCTTCTATTTGTATTTTTCCATTCCTTCTAAATTTCATGTATTTCCCCATCTCTTCGTTATCATTTCCTAACGTAACTATACCTGTTCTCCTATTTTCCTCGTCATTGTCCTTTGCTTTCCCTTTTTTCTTCGTCCCATTCTAGTAAATGTTCCATTTCTCTTCATTTCATTTGTTTTTGTTCCTTTTTTCATCGAACCCCAATCAGCCTTATTCTTTTATTGCATTCTTTGTTTTTTTTGCATCAGTGTTCGCATATATTTTATGTAAAACTTTTTTTTTCATACAGGTGGGTCCAAGAACTGCTGACTCATGTTAGCAGGCGGAAAGCTTTCCCTTGCCGTTACTGAGATGTATCCATCTGTAGTGAGGAGTGGAGCTTAGGAATCATAGCTAAAACGAGAAATATTTCTTAGCTGATTGAATTATTCGGCGGTGGGGAGGTGGGGGTAGGGGCATTTGCTAAAGTTGTACCTGCCCTCACGTGCTAGTGAGGAATGGGTTCCGTTTCTCAATATATATTTTTTTTAGGGGGGGGGAGGGGTTGGTGGAGAGGTTGTATGTCTGGCGCCTGGCATTTCCTTGGTGTATTGTGGGTTGATCTCAACTGCTGGATGTTACTCCTGCTGCTGCTCCTCTTCATCAACGTCTTTAATCCACTTTCTGGATCACAACTCCATCCACCCCTCTTATGTCCACTCACAGGATGAGTGGCGCTGCCAAATAAACTCGCCCCTCGGGGCAATTTTTTTTTTTAAATCCATCCCCCCCCTTCCCCTACCCTTTGTTTTCCTATCAATATTTTTATCTTTATGATCTTCCAACTTCATGCCATTTTCTCCTCATTGCATCCTTCTCCTTGCTCCTCTCTTTCTACTTTCATTAACCTTTGATTTGTGTATCATTCCTTATAGGTCCATTGCCCTCTCGTTGACTATTCTTGTTCTTCCTTGACATTCTCTACTCCTTAGAGGCACCCTGCCATTTTCTGCTGCCCTTGCCTGTTTCACGTTTCTCAATCGTTCCTCATTATTCCAGTCTTTTCTCTTCCACTTATCCTTCCCGTCCCATCTCTTCTTTTCCCTAAACACTTTCTACTTTTGCAGTCCCCTAATTTCCCTCTCCTACTCTTGAGTTCCCCCTTCATCTCTTCTTCCATCCCGTTTATCTCCCCTCCCCCTCCTCCTCCTCCTCCCTTAGGGCGTGAGAAGCTGTGATCTGGCAGTTACCCGCGGCCATTTTAGTCATCAGCATCACTGTCGTTATCGTAAGTTACCGTTGGGGGGTGTCGCGTGCGGAAAGGGGAAGCTGGTGATGGGGCAGAGGGAGGGGAAGAAGGGGGGTGGGGGTGGTGCCAGGGCGCTCGAGGAAGAGAGAGAGAGAGGAGTGGCACTTGGCGTTTGTGTGTACATTCTTGTGAGTAATTCCCTATCATAGGCTAAAGAGAGCGAGGCTCTTGTGCCTCGTCTACGTAAGCTTAGGTGCCAGATGCATTTAACATCTCCCGAGGGTCTTATCGTACTTGTTAAGGAGGTGAGGCTCCACCAGATCTGCCGCTTGCTTTCCGGTAACACATCATTTGAATACATCTTCACTCACACATTGTAAAACACTCAGATAAACAATATTAAGACAAAATTGGAAACTAAAAGTGAATCAGAATAGCAGGAGAGTGAGATTGAACTCTGGAAAATAGATAGGGTGTCGTAGGTGATAAAGGTAGGGGTGGGGAAAGAGAAAATGAGGGAGGGAATTGGGGTGGGGCAAGTTGGCAGGATAAGAGAGAGAACATTATGATATAATAAATGATGGGAGAGAGAGAGAGAGAGAGAGAGAGAGAGAGAGAGAGAGAGAGAGAGAGAGAGAGAGAGAGAGATGTTGAAAATGTCAAATATTAACCAATAATATGAATACACACACACACACACACACACACACACACACACACACACACACACATACACACACACACACACACACACACACACACACACACACACACACACACCCAAGAGACACACACACCCAACAGACACCCAACAGACACCCAACCTGCCCCATCCCCTGTCAGCCCCCCACTAAGTACCCACCTAGGGCACCCTCCCCCCACCCACCCCCCTCCCCCCACTCACCCCCCTTCTCCCCCTCACCCCTCTCCCCAGGACCTCCCTTCTCCCCCATCCCCCATGCCCTCCCTTCTCCCACATGCCTTCCCGTCTCTCCCACCCCCATGCCCTCCCTTCTCCCCCTCCCCCCTAAGCCCCCCACTCTCCCCCACCCCACCTAAGTCTTCCCCTCTCCCCCACTCCCCTAAACCCTCCCCTCTTCCTCACCCACCTCAGCCCTCCCTTTTCCCCCACGCCCCCCAAGCCCTCCACCCTTTTCTCTCCCCCCAAGCCCCCCCATCTCCCCTATCCCCCACAGCCTCTCCTCCCCCCATGCTTCCCCAACCCTCCCTCTCTTACCCACCCCCTGTACCCTCCCCCTCTTATCCACCCCCTGTACCCTCCCCCTCTTATCCACCCCCTGTACCCTCCCCCTCTTATCCACCCCCTGTACCCTCCCCCTCTCCCCCACCACCCCCTGTACCCTCCCCCTCTCCCCCACCACCCCAAGCCCTCCCTCCTCCACCAATCCCCCCGTGCCAGGTCCCCCCAGCTCCCACTCACCCCAGATCCCAAAGGTCCCCCCCAGAAAAGAAGCAGAAGAGAGTCAGTTTCAGGGTGATGTACTCGAACATAGATGGGATCACAAGCAAGACAAGTGAACTAAGGGAAAGAGCACAAGAAGTTAACCCAGATGTAATCGGACTCACTGAAACAAAACTCTCTGGAATCATAACGAATGCCGTGTTTCCCCAGGAGTATACAGTAATAAGGAAAGAGAGGGAAGGTAGAGGAGGAGGCGGAGTGGCCCTACTCATGAGAAGGGAATGGAGTTTTAAGGAGATGGCCATCCCGGGCTGTGAGGAGTTCAGAGACTACATAGCAGGCACCATAACAATGGGAGGACCAAGAATAGTAGTAGCAGTAATATACAACCCTCCACCAAATGACAGGAGACCCAGTCAAGAGTATGAAAACAACAACAAGGCAGTTAACACTATAATTGAGAGGGCAGCCTCTGCTGCCTGTAGAAATAGATCCCACCTGCTCATCATGGGCGACTTCAATCACGGAAAGATTGACTGGGAGAACAAGGAACCGCATGGAGGCGAGGATACGTGGAGAGCCAAACTATTGGAGGTGGTGACAAGCAACTTTTTAACGCAGCATGTCGGAGAACCCACAAGGATGAGAGGCAATGACGAACCAGCGAGACTCGACCTAGTCTTCACTCTGAACGACTCCGACATAAGAGAAATCGGTTTTGAGGACCCAGTAGGAATGAGCGACCACAGTGTACTGGTGTTTGAGTACTTGATTGAAGAAGGGTTATTGAACTCGAGGAGGGATACCGAAACCAAAAGGTTAGCATACCGAAAGGGAAACTATGAGGGGATAAGAAAATTCCTAACAGATATAGCATGGGAAACAGAGCTCAGGGGAAAGACGGCCCAAGATATGATGGATTACATCACGCAGAAGTGCAAGGACGCAGCAAACAAGTTTGTCCCAGTCCAAAAGGAAAACAGAGAAATGAAGATGAGAAACCCATGGTTTAATCAAAGATGTAGGCTAGCTAAGCAGCAAAGTAAAAGGGCATGGAGAAACTATAGGAATAACAGGACACTGGAGAGCAGAGAAAGATACCAGAATGCCAGGAATGAATATGTCAGGATGAGAAGAGAGGCAGAAAGACAATACGAAAATGACATCGCAAGCAAGGCAAAGACTCAGCCTAAATTGTTGCATAGCCACATTAGGAGAAAAACAACAGTAAAGGAACAGGTTATGAGATTAAGGATAGGGGCGGAAGGATTCACTACAAATGACAAGGAAGTGTGTGAAGAATTGAATAAGAAATTCCAGGAGGTCTTCACCTTAGAACAAGGAGAAATTCCAGAGGTAAGTGAGGGAATAGCTAACCAGGAACCACTGGAAGAGTTTGAGATTACCAGTGGGGAAGTAAGGAAGTGTTTACTAGAGTTGGACGTGACGAAGGCTATAGGCCCAGATGGAATCTCCCCTTGGGTTCTAAAGGAAGGAGCAAGAGAACTGAGCCTACCACTCTCCATAGTGTATAACAAATCACTGGCAACAGGGGAACTGCCAGATACTTGGAAAGCAGCTAACGTAGTCCCGATATACAAGAAAGGGGATAGACAGGAGGCACTGAACTACAGGCCAGTGTCCCTAACCTGCATACCATGCAAGCTGATGGAGAAGATTGTGCGAAAAAAACTAGTGGAGCATCTGGAGCGAAGGAACTTTGTAACACAGCATCAACATGGGTTCAGGGATGGCAGGTCCTGCCTCACAGGGTTACTTGAATTCTACGACCAGGCAACAAAAATAAGGCAAGAAAGAGAAGGGTGGGCAGACTGCATATTTTTGGATTGTCAGAAAGCCTTTGATACAGTGCCACACAAGAGGCTAGTGCGAAAGTTGGAGATGCAGGCTGGAGTGAGAGGGAAGGTACTCCGGTGGATAGAGGAATACCTAAGCAACAGGAGACAACGAGTCTGTGTGAGGGGTGAGGTCTCAGATTGGCGAGACGTCACAAGTGGAGTCCCGCAGGGGTCAGTCCTTGGACCTATACTGTTTCTGGTATATGTAAATGATCTCCCAGAGGGTATAGATTCGTTCCTCTCAATGTTTGCCGACGATGCAAAAATTATGAGGAGGATTGAAACAGAGGATGATAGTAGGAGGCTACAAGATGACCTGGATAGACTGAGTGAATGGTCCAACAAATGGCTGTTGAAGTTCAACCCGAGTAAATGCAAAGTAATGAAACTAGGCAGTGGAAACAGGAGGCCAGGCACAGGATACAGAATAGGAGATGAAGTACTTAATGAAACAGACAGAGAGAAAGATCTAGGAGTTGATATCACACCAAACCTGTCTCCTGAAGCCCACATAAAGAGAATAACGTCTGCGGCATATGCGAGGCTGGCTAACATCAGAACGGCGTTCAGGAACCTGTGTAAGGAATCATTCAGAATCTTGTACACCACATATGTAAGACCAATCCTGGAGTATGCGGCCCCAGCATGGAGCCCGTACCTTGTCAAGCACAAGACGAAGCTGGAAAAAGTCCAAAGGTATGCTACTAGACTAGTCCCAGAACTAAGAGGCATGAGTTATGAGGAAAGGCTGCGGGAAATGCACCTCACGACACTGGAAGACAGAAGAGTAAGGGGGGACATGATCACAACCTACAAAATCCTCAGGGGAATCGACCGGGTAAACAAGGACGAACTTTTCAACACTGGTGGGACGCGAACAAGGGGACACAGGTGGAAGCTGAGTACCCAAATGAGCCACAGAGACGTTAGAAAGAACTTTTTCAGTGTCAGAGTAGTTAGCAAATGGAATGCATTAGGAAGTGATGTGGTGGAGGCTGACTCCATTCACAGTTTCAAATGTAGATATGATAGAGCCCAATAGGCTCAGGAATCTGTACACCAGTTGATTGACGGTTGAGAGGCGGGACCAAAGAGCCAGAGCTCAACCCCCGCAAGCACAATTAGGTGAGTACACACACACACCACAAACCCCAGTCATCATCTACCAAAGAAAAAATAAAGTAAATTTTCAGAAGATATGGGCGAGTCTTGAACGTCTGAAGAATGATGGATTGAAGGGGGCCAGATAAATGAAGAGGCATGGAGAAGTTTAGAGAGGGTGGTGAGAAAACCCCTATGCAGTATTTACGAACACAAAGGAGAGGAAAGCTCTCCTTTGCTCTATTCTTATATTCTTTGTTCTATAAAGAGTTCTATTTATGAATAAGAATACAAAGAGTGGATAAGAACGAGAAAATTGGCTCTGGAAAAATAAATAGAGATTTCGGCCAACTTACGAGTGATGGACGACAATGGTGTGAGGAAATAACGAGCAAGGAATGAGTAGGGACACGGAAGCCGGGTGAAGAGGGACATGGAGGACGGATGAGGAGGGGCAGAGAAAGATGGATGAAGACACGACAGACGATGAGGAAAGGCATGGATGAAGAGAGAGACGGAAGAACGATGGGGGGGTTGACACGGAAGAGACACACAGAGGGACATAAATAAGGAATAAGAAGGATGAAGGGAGATACGGAAGGAGGATGAGAAAGACACGGATGAAGAGACATCCTCATGAGATACGGAAGGACACGGATGGAGAGCGAGACAGAGAAGGAGGATGTCATGAACCCAGTGGCAGCACAGGTTGCTGACCACAACCATAAAAACATTACAGAACATGACAGGGAAAGTGAAGAGGCTGCAATAGTCACAAGCGGAGTCCAAGCAGGAAGAGGAAATAGTTCCTTGACCATGTTCTTCTTGTTCTCTCATACATTCCTTCACTGTTCTGCTCAGCCATCAAACCCCTGTTATCTGTTTCCCTCATTCCTCTTCCCCTCACTTTCAAACATTAACAGGATAGACTACCTGGTGTAGGTAGTCTATCTTACATAAGTTCTTCATAAGCCTGATTTTCCTAGCCTCTTTCCCCTTCAACACTCCTACACTCGAAACTTGTATACCCTCTATATAATGCCCGTCTTCATCCCCCTCCCCCTTCTCCTTATACACGCCTATCTCTACATTCTCAATTTAACCCTTCACTTTTCCATTCCTCGCCTACATTCCTACCTCTAAATAACCTCCACTCCTCTCCCCAATCATCACGGGAAATACCCCTTAGCATCACGCTATGGCCGGGTCGCCGACGGCACCACCCCGGCCCAACACATTGCCGGCCATTCGAATGCTAATGTGTTAATCGTGTAATGATTATCTGGGCTGTTAAGGTAATTATCTTAAGAGGGAGACCAGATATGCCTTGTTGCATCGCTACTACCGAGCCCCCTTTCAGATTTTAGTTTACTACACAATGGGTCCTCGTTTAATTCCTTTGAATGGAGGTGGATTACTATGCGTTACTTTTCCAGTGAAATAATTAATGGGTTTAAGGGGGTATTATGGACGGCGGTATTATACTATTAATTGCTTAATGAAACTTATATACCCACAATAGACAATATTCTCTTCTGCACTCTTTTTTCATATAAATTTAACTAAAGTCAAATCAACTAGTTAATACAAATCTCTTTACCATTAACTGAGAAACATTTTCAAAGCTCCCACAAAACTCATACCAGACAGCTAATCCCTCCTACTGGCTCGCGAAATTGACATAATATCGCTCCTCTGGTAAGTTTCCTTTCTAAAGGCACTTTAGAACGACAGTTTCTTAACGCTGGGGAACTTTAGGAGGACGGGCTGACTTCTGACTGAGGTCTGCGGCTATCTTTCTTTCTGCAATCAAATTTACACGTATACATGTAGATTTGTAAAAACTTTTGTAAACATATTTACAAATAAATTTCTGCACGGGAAGAAATATAGGTATATATAATGTCCTTCAAATAACTGTCGGGTGTTTCTGCTGCAGTAAAAGGGAAATATTATCTTCCACAGTCATGCCATTCCACCTCTATACTTTTTGACATCCCCACGGCGGACCAACTACCAATTTACCATTAAATATTCCAACCTCTTTCCCCCGCATCCCTTAACGTTTGATTCCCCCTCCAGTACCGCCTTTTAAAATATCGCCCTTACCCAAAATCTTCCCCCCTATCCATTTTAACGTTTAGTCCAATGCAATGTAATTTCGCCAACACCCGTTGCCATTTGCCACCCTCTGTCCTTCGCCATAGACTTCCAAATCCTACTCAAAACCGTTCAGCATTACCCTAAATTCGCCATCCAGATCCCCACTTGCCACCCCCGCCCCCATTTGCCACCCCCGCCCCCACTTGCCACCCCCCACCCCCCACTATCCCCCTTAAACTGACCCAACAGAGTCTCATTCACCGACACAATTAATCTTGCTTCTAAGCCCAATTGTCGCACCGCGTCTACCAAAAGGGTGGCTCACAAACCCCTGTCGACCAACTCCCCCCTACCCATATCATCCCCCCTAAGCCAACCAGTGACCCATAGAGCCCTACCTTTAACCATACCAAACCCATACAACCCACTCATCAACCCCCTTCCCTTACACCCCCAAGGATTTCTGAAGTAATTTTCCATCCAAAGATATTTAGATTTTCAGTGTTTTGATTATTTTTCTGTTATACTGTAGCAGATCTTAAAGTGGTTTTAGGTTAAGAGAGTGTGTGTATGTGAGTGCGAGTGTGTGTACCTATTTAATTGTGCTTCGGTTCTTTGATACCGCCTCTAAACAGTGACTCAACTGATGTACAGATTCCTGATCCTATTGATTTCTGTCATATCTACATTAGGAACTGTGAATGAAGTCTGCCTCCATCACATCGCTGCCTAATGCATTTCATTTGCTAACTACTTTGACACTGAAAAATTTTTTTTTCAGTGCCTACCCAATCAACTCATCTGAGGATCTTGTACATAGTGATCATGTCTCCTCTAACTCTTGTGTCTTCCAGCGACTTGAGGTTTACTTCCCATAATCTCTTCTCGTAGCTAATACCACTCAAATCGGATACAAGTCTAGTGGCATACATTTGAGCCTTATCAAATTTACTTGAACGTGTCCAGCGTAGGATGACTAAGTTAATTCCCCAAATTAGAAATCTTTCATATGAAGAAAGATTAACAAAGCTTAAGTTGCATTCACTGGAAAGGCGAAGAGTTAGGGGTGACATGATAGAGGTTTACAAGTGGATGAATGGACATAACCGGGGGGATATTAATAGGGTATTAAAAGTATCAACACAGGACAGAACACGAAACAATGGATATAAATTGGATAAGTTTAGATTTAGGAAAGACTTGGGTAAATACTGGTTCAGTAACAGGGTTGTTGATTTGTGGAACCAATTGCCGCGTAACATTGTGGAGGTGGGGTCCCTCGATTGTTTCAAGCACGGGTTGGACAAGTATATGAGTGGGATTGGGTGGTTATAGAATAGGAGCTGCCTCGTATGGGCCAATAGGCCTTCTGCAGTTACCTTTGTTCTTATGTTCTTATGTTCTTATTTAGTTGTGTGTTTGTGTGAGTGTATGTGTGCGTGCGCCTGTCTACCCACCTATTTGTACTCACTTATTTGTGCTTGCGGGGGTTGAACTTTGGCTCTTTGGTCCCGCCTCTCAACTGACAATCAACTGTGTGTGTGTGCGTGTGTGTTTGTGTATGTGTATGCGTGTGTGTGTGTATGTGTGTGTGTGTGTGTGTGTGTGTGTGTGTGTGTGTGTGTGTGTGTGTGTGTGTGTGTGTGTGTGTGTGTGTGCGTGCGTGTGTGTGTGTGTGTGCGTGCGTGCGTGTGTGTGTGTGTGTGAGAAAGACAAATAACCAAACCTTTGAGTAAACAGGCAAATATTGGCAAAGGAGGGAGGCGACATGAGCGTCCACCGCCCGTGGACATCCCGCTACGACAATAGCAATTCACAAAAAATGTCACTGATACCAAGTATTCAGAACCTACTTTCCTTATACCTTTAAATCCTCAATATAAAAAAGGTAGTCTATTTAGATTTAAAAACAAAAGATAGGCTGCTAATATAACTCTCAAGATAGTAACACATCAACTGAAAAAAGTACTTCATAGTATAATAATTATTTATATATATATATACGCATATGTATATATTTATATACTTAATATTTGTTTTAATTAAGTAGTTTGGATATTTATTTAAAATTTTTAATTATTCTTTGAACTGCGATCAGTTCTGTTGAATATAAGTGCATGTTTTAGATCTTTCTACTGAATATTGAAATATTGTTGTAATACTTAGCAAGACTATTTAAGCCAAGTTCTAATCTTACAAAAGGCTATTTTTGCGAGATATTAAATACTCCCTTTTTTTAATTATTCCCAATTATTTACTATTTAAGTTTGTTTTAATTTTAGTCTTTAGTATTTTCTGGGCCTCAAATCATAAATTTTCCGTTTTTGAATGCTCAAAACAAGTTATTAATCATTGTCTAAATTCATGTTTCCTTACTGCTGTCTGTTCTTGTGGTCTTGAATTTCCACTTAAACAGGAAGATTAAGATCCGGTGGCGACTAATGAAAAGAAAGAGAGAAAAAACTAAAGGAGAGGAACATGAGCGATAGGGAATTAAAGGCTGAAAGGAAAGAAAAAAAGGAGAGGGAACTAGGAGGAGGATAAAAGGAAGAGGTGGGGATGGAAGCTCACGGAGGCTGAGGGAGTTCTAAGAAAAAGCCGAGAGGAATCATGGAACTTTAGACAAGTTGATGACAGGGAATAGGGGAGACCCTGCGAGACTGTGAGAGGGATCAAGACAGATCAAGAATGACCAGGGAAAGCCAGAGAGGATAAAAGGGGACCATACAAGATCAAGCGAGAGGCTCAAAGCGGGTCAGAGGAAAACCAGTCCACACTTAGTTTAACCTAGGAAGATTACCTTGAGACGGGGGCATTAGGGGTACTGATATTGACAAGGAGAGGACGGGACGAATACAAGGAGACCCAGGATACCCGAGTTACCTGAATTTACCTGAGGGCTACTAACACTCAAGTGGCTTTGATGAGGATAGGAAGCCGGCGGCTTGTCAAGAGTTCCCCCATTTGTCCTGAAGATACATCAAGACAGACGGAATGTCATCCTGAGACAGTAACTATACAGCAGCCAGAACACGTGAGTTATAGTGTGCAATGAATAGACTCAAATTAAAAGCCCGGCTTTCATTGACTCGGGTCTGAGCACGAACACCCTGGTGCAGCACGAGGGGAAGGGGGAGTGACGATGGTAGTGAACGAAGAAGTGGATGAGTGATAGAGTAGGAGAAAAGAAAGACAAGGGAGAATACGACAGGAGAGACCTGGGCGGACACGATAGGAGAGGAAGGCATTGGACGACAACGAATGATGGAGGAAGACGAGGCGTTAACAGACTGACGAAGATGAGGATGAAGGAAAAAAGAGAGTAACATGAATATTTGAAAGATGATGACAGTAATATTAATTTATATATAGAAAGAGGGGTAATATTCGTAAAAAACAAGGCAGTTCGCGAAGTCAGAAGCAGACTGTCCAGGGAGCTCAACATCTGGTTCCTGAATGGCAGGCACTCAAGACTTCCTGCTGGAAGACCTGCAGCTGGTGAAGTCACAGGGAAAGACCCAAGGTCTCGTCCTTAACCCCTCCGAGTACGAAATTATTTCAGCCAGCGAGGTACCCATTAGTGCAGAGAAATCCCCTTTACCGGAAGCCTCTGTCATTGAACCCATTGACAACACACCACTTGGAGCACCTTTGGGTCACAACACCACTGTCGCAATCCTTGAGGAAAAATTCCATGATATAAAGAGGATGGGAGAGGGAATAGAGGACTTGGACCTCCATGATTGATGAGAGATGATATCCCTCATCATCTATCATCAATGATGATAGATGATATCATGGACTCCCATGATAGAAGTTGTACCTTCTCACAAAGTGCCTTACCCTCATCAGGATAAATGGGGGAACTCATGACAAGCCACCGGCTTCCTGTCCTCATCAAGGCCACTAGAGTGCTAGTGGCTGTCAGGTAAATTTGGGTACCTGGGTCTCCTTGTAGTCGCCCCGTCCTCTCCTTGTCAATATTAGTACTCGTAATGCCCCCGTCTTAAGGTAATCATCCTAGGTTAAAATAAGTGTGGACTGGTTTTCTTCTGACCCGCATAGAGCCTCTCACTTGATCTTGCATGGTCCCCTTTTATCCTCTCTGGCTTTCCCTGGTCATTCCTGATCTGCCTTGATCCCTCTCACAGTCTCCCAAGATCTCCTCTATTCCCTATCCTCAACCTATCTAAAGTTCCATGATTCCAAATAGCTTCTCGGTCTTTTTAGGCCTCCAACAGCCTCTCTGAGCTTCCACCCTCACCTCTTTCTGTCATCCTCCTCTAGTTCCCCTCTCGCTTTTTCTCTTCCCTTTATCCTCTTTTAATTCCCTATCGCTCATGTTCTCCTCCCTTAGTTTCTTCTCCCTTTCTTTTCATTTAGTCGCCACCGGATCTTAATCTTCGTGTTTAAGTGGAAACTGAAGATCATGAGAACAGACAGCAATAATGAAATAGAAATGTAGACAAACAATAATATCTTGAAAAATGGATCTAATTAATTATTTGAGGCCCAGAAAATACAAAAGATTGACCAGAAAGCACAGAAAGAGGAAGAGAAATTTCAAAGAGAGAGAGTAAACAAATAACAAGAGAAATGGGGACACAGAGAAATCACATTAACGTGATGTATCAAAGAACAAATATCTAGAAGGTTAACAAGAGCGCTTCTGCGAACACAGTGCATAGGTTCGATCCTTCATCACGGCTCCCGTGGATTTATTACAAATGATGATGAAGATAAGGAAGAATAAAGGGAATGAGAGAAAGGGAGCGTTGGGCCCGAAAAGGGCTTGTTAACCCCCCCCCCCCCCTTCCTTTCCACTACCCCGTTCCCCTTGAAAAGTAACCCCGACGTAGCTGAAAGGGGAAGAAAACTAGCAGAAGCGAGGGAGACTCAGCTGAGGTAGTGGGGAACCCGACTGAGAGGAGGGACCCCCAGCTGAGGGGAGAGAACCCCAGCCAAGGGGAGAGACCCCCAGCCGAGGGGAAGGGACCCCAGCTGAGAGGAGGGGGACCCCAGCTGAGGGGAGGGACCCCAGCGGAGGGGAGGGACCCCCAGCCAAGGGGAGAGACCCCCAGCCGAGGGGAAGGGACCCCAGCTGAGAGGAGGGGGACCCCAGCTGAGGGGAGGGACCCCAGCTGAGGGGTGGGACCCCAGCTGAGGGGAGGGACCCCAGCTGAGGGGAGGGGGACCACAGCTGAGGGGAAGGGACCCCAGCTGAGGGGAGGGGACCCCAGCTGAGGGGAGGGGACCCCAGCTGAGGGCAGGGGACCCCAGCAGAGGGGAGGGACCCCAGCCGAGGGGAGGGACCCCCAGCCGAGGGGAGGGACCCAGCTGAGGGGAAGGGACCCAGCTGAGAGGGAGAAACATTATTAATTTGCAGGAACACATGACGGGAGGGATCATTACAGTGTCATATTAGTGGGGAACATTGGAAAACAAGCCTTATTCCTAATAGTCATTAGTGACATTTTTTCCTCCGTCCGGCGGTAAAGAAGCAATTGACAATATTGAATAGAAATTAGTAAGCAACACAGGAGGTGTCGGCTAAAGACATTTACTCACGATTTATGAGAGTGCACGAGGAAGATAATGAATTGCAGTGAAGGGAGGTCCTTCATTTATCTTAAGAAGTGAGAGAAAGGGGTATAAGGAAGAGGGGAATGGAAGGATGGTGGGAAGAGAGGGGGGGGGGATTACAGAGGGGGGGGGTGACTAAATGGAAGAACATAGGAAAGATGTCATCGGAGACAGAGAGAGAAGCTGAAAGACTAATGAAGAGAGAGAAAAAAGAGATAGAAGAAGAGAGAGAAGAGGGAACACCTGGACTTCAGCTCTCGTATCGTCAAAGCAAAATTAGTGCAAAATTGGATCTAAATTAAAGATATATTATCGTTTTTGCTTTTTATAACCACTGCATTTGGAAAAACTGGAAATGAACAAAGCCCTTTCTATGACATACATTTATGAATGAACGAAAGTTCCCATTCCCTAAAGTGAGATATATCTATGGATGAATAAAGTGCGGAATCCCTCAGGGATCAGTAACACGACCTATTTTGTTTCAAATATGTAAATGATCTTCCAAAGGGACTAGACTCCTTCTTCTCCATGTTTGCTGAAGATTCACAAATTACTGAAGATTGAAACAGAGGAAGATAGCAAAAGGCCACAACATAATCCAGATAAACATAAATATTGAAAACTGAGTATGCAAATAAGCCACAGACACATTAGACTTTATTTTTCAATGTCAGTGTAATGAATAAAGAGAATGTTGTAGACAGGAGAAGGAGAATGTTGAAGAGGCAAGTTCCATTCGTAATTTTAAAAGTAGATATGATAGGGAAATAGGTTCAAAAGTAATTATATCAGACAACCGACGAACGGGAAAACGCAATCCAGGAACTAGCTGCTCGATCCTGCAAGCACAAATAGGAAAGTACTGCACTCCACTCGTATGTTACTGGCTAATATAATGACATATAAACAGCTTTTTAAGACACATTCAAGAGCTGTGTAATTCACGCCGCCCGCACATAACGCACACCAACACAGAACAACTTATGGCAAGCAAACACATTCTGCCGCTCGTTGAGCATTTAATCACTCGTGACCTACGTTGAGAAAAAGCGGAATTCCATCCTACAACCAATTAATAATGCCAAACCTAATAATTCGCAAACACAGTATCAACGTATATCGTTAATATTTTAAAAGTGCGGGTGGGGACTCGCGCGCACGCATGCACACACACACACACACACACACACACACACACACACACACACACACACACACACACACACACACACACACACACACACACACACACAAGAAAATAATTGGAAAATTAAATTAATTGAAACCATTAATGCTGTCACGTTTGCCACCGCAGTAAATGATATGAGATACGGGCAAACACATTGGTGGTGAGCACGGGAGTCCCGGAGGAGCTGGCCCAGGGCACCCACACACCTAGCTCGATAATACTACACAGGGAGTGAGGGAGGGAGGGAGTGATGGAGGGGGAGGAATGAAGGATAGTGGGAGGGAAGAGAGGGATGGAAGAGAGGGATGGAGGGGGACACATCGATCCCGATAAAGACTGTACCTGGCTCTGGCCTCTCAGTAGGTGTGGCCAAGATTGAGATGTTACCAACGGGTGACCAAGATGCGAAAATATTACACCGATAACTTTATCGTTGGTGGGATTTTTGTGTTCACGTTAAGTCTGAGTGACTAGCAAATTACTCCAAAACATGCACAACTACCTCAAAACCATCCAACAATAAAATAATCCAACTGAGATCTAAGAGAACCCTTAAGTAGTTTAAGGATTTTAAATACGTCTCCTTACAGACCAGCATTAACGCCAAGTAAAATGTAACTAATCCAGAATTAGAGTCATGTATAAATTTTGCGCCATCTCTCTAATTCCGATGTAGCAACCTTATTGTTTTAAGATTTTTTGTTTTCATTCTATAGCGTGGCCGACATAACACTAGCAAACTCTGTTACAGAGGCTTAAGTTAGGTAATTTGACAGTTCTTTTGGAAGGTTTCTTGGAAGTTTTGGGTATGCTCTCTCTCTCTCTCTCTCTCTCTCTCTCTCTCTCTCTCTCTCTCTCTCTCTCTCTCTCTCTCTCTCTCTCTCTCTCTCTCTCTCTCTCTCTCTCTCTCTTCCCGCTCCTTACCAATTAGGTATTAATCAGCATGACCTTTCAACTTCAAGAACCCAACATATATTTTTCTTTCTCCTCTCCTTCCATCTGCTTTCTCCTCACCTGTCTCCCTCTGTCCCACTTTCCTTCTCTCCCTCCATCACCTAACCTCTAATTTCCCTCTACATTCTCCGCTACCATCACCCCTCTATCCTCTTCTCACCCCGTCCATTCAGTTCTCCCCCTGTCCTCACCGTCCCTCCTCATAACGGAGGCCCCACTAACTCACCAGAGACCCACCGGATGTACACCGGGGTAAAGTAATCCAGCTCACAAGGGGGCAGCTCGCCGCTGACAAATATCTTAAGAGATGCTGGCTACTTATTTTAAGTCTACCTCTGGGTAACGTGAGGGGGGTGGGCGGCAGGTAAGGAGGATGAGGGGTGAATGTTGGGCAGTTCTCAGGGTAGCAACTTATTGCATTATAAACCCATTACTTGTAGACGAGGAGTCACAATAATGTGGCTGAAATATGTTGACCAAACCACACACTAAAAAGTGAAGGGACGATGACGTTTCGGTCCGTCCTGGACCATTCTCAAGTCGATTGCGACTCTTACAATTGACTTGAAAATGATCCAGGACGGACCGAAATATCATCCATCACTTTCTAGTGTGTGGTTTAGTCAACAACCCATTCCTTCTCACTTATACCTTCCCCCTACTATATACTTTCTCCTCTAATAGTCCCCACCCCCTTACTCCTCCTCCCCCCTTTCCCTTACATTTTTCTGCCTCACTTTCTTGCTCTATTCATCGCTTATAATAATCTTAATCTTTAAATTCATATTATAAACACTTTAGAGCACCTCTGACGACCTTATATATTACGATAATAATTCCCATTATTTCATGCCTTACAACCATGTCAAACCGGACAGGAAAGTATGTCCCGCATATATTTCATCGTCAATAATATAGTGTAAATTTCTTCTATTGTTTCTATACACTTCGTTTTTTTTTCAAAGCAACGTATAAAATAATGAACGTAGAACAGCATTAAAGTGGTAAAAGAACGAAACAGAACACGTGAGAGTAAGAAATAATAACAAAGAAAGATTCACGCCCCCCCCCTCTTTTTTTTTTTACAGGCTATTTACTCCTTGTTGCTCTTGGACTACTTCTCCAGCCACGAGTGCCATGCTCACAGCCCCACCTCACCTCACTGGATGCAAAGAATACAGAAAGACATAGGAGTATATCCCCTGCTGGGCCAGCTACATGTGGAGGGATGCCCGTATTATCATGACAATGTATTATAACCCACATACATTGACCCACAATATATCCCCAGCGTCTCATATTATATATTATATATTATATATATTATATATATATATATATATATATATATATATATATATATATATATATATATATACATATATATATATATATATATATATATATATATATATATATATATATATATATATATAATATATATATAATATATATATATATATATATATAATATATATATATAATAATATATATATATATATATAATATATAATCTATATATTTATATATATATAATCCTTCAGATCGCCAGTTGTTTTGGGTGTCTGTGGGATTTTTTTTGTCTCAGATGGGCATCAATGCTCTTGACAACGTCCACCCTTCTTCTCACATTTTATTCATTTCTCTTCCGTTCCTCAAGTATAATTCCACACCTCGTACGTCTCTCCCTCCTTTAATTTTCCCCTTTTTTCCCATCCTGTCAATGCACACTCCCTTCTTTCCTTTTCAACAATTTTCCAATCCCTCTTTTACTACTGTTCCCTCCTTTCCATCAACCCTCTCTCTATTCCTTTACTTATTAATCCTTCCTTCGTCTTTTAATATTAACAGTCCACCGCCACCTCCACCGCCTCCTCCTGCTCCTCCACTCCTTCTCTTCTCTCCTCTTCTCTCCTCCTCTCCCCTTCCCTACCCATCACAGCCACCCCAACTTCCCCATCAATAGCGGGTGAATACATTATGTTCGCAAGCGTTGTGGGGTATATGTCACGCTCCCGTGTCCCGAGTCTCGCTTTACGTGATAAATTGCCTAAAACCAACTCGGGAATTTGTTCTTTCATTGCGTCCTGACTGATACATATTTAACGTTGTTTTTCTTAAGTTAGCAAAGTAATTGTGATAAAGTGGTTTTTGTAAATATCTGACAAGAAATTTACTATGGCAAATATCCATTATGAGTGACGAATTTGTTTAATTTAGCATTTTGTGTCACAAGTTAACTGGTACATGAAAAGAAATGTGGCAAGAAGGCTTTTTTTTATCATTGGTATTGACATGAGAAGTCTGTCACGAGAACAACTTTCTTATAAAACAGCTTCAGAGAATTGAGATGAAATATAACTGTCGTGGTCAACAGATGTATATGTTTAATTCCTGTGAACGTGACCTGTAAGCGTCATCTGGATGCGTACTTCGCGTGAACATGACTCTCAAGCATCATCTGGATGCGTGAGCATGGCCCTCATAATCTAGTACTCAACTAATCAAAAGAATTTGGTATGAGCACTGATAAATCCCTCAAGGGGGGTCCCTCGACCCCTCGACAAGCAAGTGGCTTCCTGTGTAAGACGAGAGAGTGACCCTTAGGTAAACTCAGGTAAATACTTCATCGGAGCCCCGGACCACGGGCAACGCAACGATATTCATTGTTGTAAATTTTAATTGTTTAGATGTGAAAAGGAGGCATTTCGACGCTACCCTCCTAATGCAGAGGGTAGCGGAGCCTCCAACAATGCAGAGGGTAGCGGAGCCTCCAACAATGCTGAGGGTAGCGGAGCCTCCAACAATGCAGAGGGTAGCGGAGCCTCCAACAATGCAGAGGGTAGCGGAGCCTCCAACAATGCAGAGGGTAGCGGAGCCTCCAACAATGCTGAGGGTAGCGGAGCCTCCAACAATGCAGAGGGTAGCGGAGCCTCCAACAATGCATGAGGGTAGCGGAGCCTCCAACAATGCTGAGGGTAGCGGAGCCTCCAACAATGCATAGGGTGGCGGCGCCTCCCACAAGCCTGAGATGGCAGACTGTCACACTAAGTGTGGCCATCATATATCAATGCTGCATGTGTTTCCAACAGTGTACGGAATACATAATCATCCATAATCAATATTGCTGCTATTGTTCTTATTATCATCATTACCTATTAATATAATTATTATTTCATTCACCTGGGTCATGATATCATGACCTCCATGGTCATATATCATGTCACGTAACCATGACTTCATTAGCACAACTCATCCACTACATGTAACACTCAGCCTCTGCATTATTTTTGGTTAAAAGCATTTTCCAATTTAATGGAATATTTTAACGATATCCACAGGCTCCTTCCACCTTCCGGAACCTGTCCCACGAGATCCTACACCTTCCGGAACCGGCCCCAAGGGACCCTCGATCTTCCAGATCCGGCCCCATGGAACCTTCCATCATCCGAAACCGCCCCTACGGGATAGTCGACCTTCCAGATCCGGCCCCATGGAACCTTCCATCATCCGAAACCGGCCCTACGGGATAGTCGACCTTCCAGATTCGGCCCCATGGGACCTTCCACTTTCTGGAATCAGCCCCTTGGGACCCTGAAACTTCCGGAACAAGCCTCATATGACTCTTTACCTTCAGATGCCAAGCTCATGGGACTCTCCACCTTCTCGAACCCGCCCCTTGGGGCCATCTACCTTCAGGGGCCAGCTCCAAGGGGCCTTCCAACTTCCGGAGACGGCTCTATGTGACCCTCCGACTTCCGGAATAAGCTTCATGAGACCTTCCACCTTCCTTAATGAATCCACGTTGCACCCTTCGTAACCAACCACATGACACAGTAACTAACCACATGACACAGTAACCAACCACATGACACAGTAACCAACCACATGACACCGGAACCAATCACATGACACCGGAACCAAACACATGACACCGGAACCAACCACATGACACCTGGAACCAACCACATGACACTGGAACCAACCACATGACACCGTCTGAGACCAACCAAATGGATATCAAAACTCGCCACAGAACACTAATCGACCAAGAAATTCCAGTGCCAGCTCTGAGAAGACATCCCTTCTTCCTTTAATCTATCATCGCCAAGCAGGGTCTTCTCCATTCCTTACTACTCTTCTTATTTCCATTGGCTCTGTTGCCTTTTAATCTCTCTCTCTCTTATACGCTTGACCCAACATTCATACGCTTATGGCCATAGCGAGTGTTAGTACAATAAAAAGAGTAAATAAATATATCATTGTTTTACAGTCTCTCTGGCTTACAATATTCTGGGCCATTTATGTGCTTCAACTTCCTGTACAGTTATTAAATTACACGAATAAAAATATTAAATCATTTGAAACGAAACGCTACATGTTTATTGTCTTCATGACCCGCAGCATAACACAACACAATATCGTGACTAAGTGCTTGTCTGGCGTAAAAACACTGCCAAACACGTCGCACTACGAGATCGTAAACATACTGGCAAACAGGTCACACTCTTACGAGATCGTAAACATCAGAGGAAATGCCTCCCCGAATGCTCTGTACTCCTCGCTTCTCCTGCACGATAACATGTTGATAGTTTCTATGCTAATTAAGACAGTTTACATAATTAGAATGGATTGAGTTCCCGTCGGCTTGGAAATTTCTCGGAGGCGTCTTAACTGCGATCAAGTTGGTTTACTCACCAGCATTAAATCTTCGAACATTTTTAAATTCTTGAGGAGAGGATTTACTCTTTATACGATGATTGGTGAAGTCTTCGTTTTCTTTATCCACTAATCAAGACGTAGGTGTGGTTTAAGGGTAAACTCTTAACTTTTTAACACGTAGGGGAAGAAACTTGAGGTTCTCTTAGGCTTCTTCATGATTCACACATTCAAACACAAAAAATAAATTTTACAGAGAATATAATTATGTCTCAAAATATTGCGCACTAGACTTAGGTGTGTATAGCTTGTTTTCATTAACGGATGACACTTTGAATGACAAAAGAATGTTCAAGATTGGTTTGGAAGTAAACAATAGCTTTCTCCACGAACGTAAGGAGAATATCGGAAGCGTGGATAGGAGAGGGCTTCGAGCCCCTCCCAGACACCTGGCGGCAGCTGACTGAGACTCCCTGCGGGAACTCTGGCCTCGATCTTTCGTTATGAGCTGAGAAAATGACATCGTTGATGTACAAGGCTCGTTCTCTCTCTTTCCCTCGTCGCTAGTTTTCCCTCATTGGCTGCTGCCTGCCCGGAAAACCCCGATAAAGCAACTCAATCCCTTACCCCAGCTAGCCATCTTCTGACACTAAGACACTGAGACCTTCGCCTCATCTGCATGTATCCTTCCATCTACAGACGGGCCGGAGGAGTCCAGCATCTAGAACCACAAGGCACATTCCTTCAGTGAGGTCTCTAGACCCCCGGCAGAAGGCGGTAGAGACGGAGAAGCCGTCATATTCTTCATCAGTAGGGGGCTTGTTATTTTAATATGCTCCGGCCCACTCTCCATTACACCCGTATGCCGCGCCCGGCTGCCTCGCATACTGGTTCATTTTGAGGTGAACTGGCCTGGCAACATCACCAAATGGGAACCCACCGTCGGGGAAAAACCGTTCTGTTCCTTCCTCAACAACCCCTCTCATTCACCCTCCCACCTCCAGATTTCCCCTCTCTCTGATTTTTCACTGCTATTCCTTGATCTTCTGTCTCGGTCCTGCTCCGTGAATGCTGAAATGGAACGGGTTGAGGTCGGAATTATTTATAAATAAGAAAGGCAATTATCCGGAATCATGTGCTAAGCTAGTATGCCTATGTAGCACATAGAAGGGATTTCGAGGATAAGGAGCTGGAATAGGACAGAGGGAAGAAATCGTGACCAACCACTTAGACAGTCGGAGATTGAACGCCGATCTGCAAGAAGAGAGAGACAGGCGCTGTACCGACCGGCCCAACTGGTTGTTAAGGCAAAGGTGATTTAATTGCAATTGATTTTTGTAATATTTCGCTATATTTTGTAATATTTAAACCATATGCAGGAAACAGTGTCACACACTCACACACACACACCCACACACACACACACACACACATACACACACACACACACACACACACACACACACACACACACACACACACACACACACACACACATAGACATCATTTGCACCCATTAATCAATCCTGAACCCCAACTTTGGTTTGCAACACACACACGGACCACCCCTTCATCCTCCTCCCTCCCACTGCCACCCCCACAACACACAATGACCACATCTACCCCCATTACAACACACACTGACCCCTACCTCATATAACACATACGGACCCAGCCTCCCCACCTCCCTTGCAACACACACGGATCCCGATCTCCACCCACCCTCCATCACCCCTACACCACACACAGACCACACATCCTCCCCCTTCAACACACACACTGACCTCCACCTTCCCCACCTATAAACTTCACCACATAATACTATATGAGGAAAATTCCTTCGCCGTGTGAGAGCATAGCCCTCACCACAACAGCTAACGCACGCGGCCTAACCAACTCTTTGGCCCCCCCACTGTCCTCTTTCACCAGTCACTGTCCCCTTTGACCGTCCACTGTCCCCTTCGACCAGTCACTGTCCTCTTTGACCACTCACAGTCTGTTTTTGTACTTAAATTCATCTATAATAAGATATATTTTAAAATATATACCATAACATTATTTGTATTAATTATCTGTTACCTCTTGTTTTGCATCTGCACCTGTCTGTGTCGTCTGTCTCTATCTCTTTTTATTTCTCTCATATCAACTTCCTTATCTTCCCTCATATATCCTTCATTTATATATATATATATATATATATATATATATATATATATATATATATATATATATATATATATATATATGTGTGTGTGTGTATATCACGAAAATAAACACGTGATTAAGAATGTGACAATGTCAGACCACGGAGGAAAATGAAACAGGAAATTTCCTTAAGTACTTTCGTATATTAAATACATCTTCAGAAGGAATGAAATATTCCTTCTGAAATATTCCTCGTATATTAAATACATCTTCCTTCTGAAGATGTATTTCATATACGAAAGTACTTAAGGAAATTTCCTGTTTCATTTTCCTCCGTGGTCTGACATTGTCATATATATATATATATATATATATATATATATATATATATATATATATATATATATATATATATATATATATATATATATATATATATATATATATTCCCTCTAATGCGTTATGCGTGGTTTCGTCCGAGGCTATGGGTCCCCCTTCTTCCAGCTAGAGGTGGTACTCTTTTATATATATATATATATATATATATATATATATATATATATATATATATATATATATATATATATATATATATATATATATATATATATATATATATATATATTATTTGTTATTACACGTGGAACTCCTTATTTACATAAGGGAAATTTCCACGAGAATTTTCTATAGTTTAACATTCCTTTTAATCAGCTAATTAGCCCTTTGTGGCGATGGTTGGCCAGACGCCAGGCGGGGGTCAGCTGGGCTTGACGCGACTCGCAGGAAATTGTTGTGCTGGAGAGAAATATTCGACAAGCGTAGGAATCCCAGTTTAAAAGGGTTAATTAGATTTTTTTTGGCAAAAGAGTCTTAAATTTATCTGGAAACGCTATGGGTCCACCCCAAAACGTTTTGGCTGTTACTTCCACAAGCTCGAAGTCACCCATGCCGACGTTGTAAACAAAATATAATGCATTATAAATGTATTGCAGTTTATGACTGAAGTATTTGATCCGATTGATACGTTTATTTACGTCAGTGTACGCGTCATAGACTACTCATACGCCGCCAGTTATACTCACATGAGATTATTTACTCAGAGTAATCTGTTACTCTGAGTAAATAATCTGTTCTCACGATGCCCTCCCAACCACTGTAGACTACTCCCTGACCACTCCCTGTTGATATATATATATATATATATATATATATATATATATATATATATATATATATATATATATATATATATATATATATATATATATATATATAATATAAATATATATATATAATATAAATATATATATATAACATATAATATATATATATATAATATATATATATATATATATATATATATATATATATATATATATATATATATATATATATATATATATATATATATATATATATATATATATATATAGGCGTACTGTCCAGTACAGGCGACTGGAAGGTCAATACCTCTGTTCCCATAGCGTCTGAGACGCATGGCCTCTGGGGCAAGAGTGCCGTGGGATTTCTCAAGGAATTGGGTTCCAAGCTCATTGACGTCACCAGAGACCCAAGGGCTTCCAGTTTTTTATTTCAGCGTCTCAGTGTGGCGATCCAGAGGGGAAATGCTTGCTGCGTCCTCGGTTCCTGTCCAGAAGCGGAGGAGCTTCAAGAGATCCATAACTTTTAGGCATTTGTCTTGTATGTTTTGTAACCTTTAAATACACAATAAAGGAAAATATATATATATATATATATATATATATATATATATATATATGTATATATATATATATATATATATAACTGAAAACTCACACCCCAGAAGTGACTCGAACCCATACTCCCAGAAGCAACGCATCTGGTATGTACAAGACGCCTTAATCCACTTGACCATCACGACCGGACATAATGAGGTGATAGCCGAGGCTATTTGAACCACCCCACCGCCGGCACTCGGATAGTTATCTTGGGCATAGCATTTTACCAAATCACCTCATTCTTTGGGGCACACGTGAGGAACACAAATGCGAACAAGCCTGAATGGTCCCCAGGACATATGCAACTGAAAACTCACACCCCAGAAGTGACTCGAACCCATACTCCCAGAAGCAACGCATCTGGTATGTACAAGACGCCTTAATCCACTTGACCATCACGACCGGACATAATAACTATCCGAGTGCCGGCGGTGGGGTGGTTCAAATAGCCTCGGCTATCACCTCATTATGTCCGGTCGTGATGGTCAAGTGGATTAAGGCGTCTTGTACATACCAGATGCGTTGCTTCTGGGAGTATGGGTTCGAGTCACTTCTGGGGTGTGAGTTTTCAGTTGCATATGTCCTGGGGACCATTCAGGCTTGTTCGCATTTGTGTTCCTCACGTGTTGCCCCAAAGAATGAGGTGATTTGGTAAAATGCTATGCCCAAGATAACTATCCGAGTGCCGGCGGTGGGGTGGTTCAAATAGCCTCGGCTATCACCTCATTATGTCCGGTCGTGATGGTCAAGTGGATTAAGGCGTCTTGTACATACCAGATGCGTTGCTTCTGGGAGTATGGGTTCGAGTCACTTCTGGGGTGTGAGTTTTCAGTTGCATATGTCCTGGGGACCATTCAGGCTTGTTCGCATATATATATATATATATATATATATATATATATATATATATAACCCTAGTAAACCTACTTCACACACCTGAGTATTACTCACCAGTCCCAGATAGGAGCAAACAGACGACACACAAATTTAAAGAAATTAAAATCACCAAAAAGGCGAATAAGGGAGATGAGGATAAAAGAGGCGAAGAATTAGAAGGGGGAGGAGAGCGGAGGAGGCTGTAAAATATTTATGGTGGCTCGCGGAGTGGGAGTCTGGGGTCAACTATGCAACAAGCTGCCAACTCCTTATTCACACACACTCTCTCAATGGAATTTTACGAGATACTTATTTTGCCTTTTATTCTTTCTAAATGCATTTGTTGCCCACCTCCTTGTTGTTACTCCTTTCATATAACAATTTATATATATATATATATATATATATATATATATATATATATATATATATATATATATATATATA
>NC_091156.1:5871090-5991090 GCF_040958095.1 Procambarus clarkii | reverse complement strand
TTATTTATTACACAAGAAAAATTTACAACAATCCCATTGCGATTTTTCGGTACCGATTATATACATTATTCGTAGAAAACTAGATAATTTTTAACCTTCTAACACCCCTCAACTGACTTTCTATTTCCACTTATTCTATCGCTCCCCCCCTCTCCCCACTCATCCACTTCTCTTCCCCCCTCCCACCCGCTGCGCTTCTATTGCTGACTGTTCCATAATGAACTCCGGAAAATGGAAACTGGCCATCTCTTATCCACGGAACGGAAATTAAATATATTGATGCCACGTGCTATTGAAGGGCCCCCCCTTCGCGCGTGCGTGTGTGTGTAGTCTCCTAGTCGTATTTACCTAGTTGTGCTTGCGGAGGTTGAGCTCTGGCTCTTTCGTCCCGATTCTCAACTGATAATCAACTGGTGTACAGATTCTTGAACCTATTGGGCTGTATCAAATCTACATTTTTGTTGAACACCAATATGTCAATGTTGGACAGTGGCACCACTATGGCAATACCGAGCACTGACACCACTATGGCAATGCTGAGCAGTGGCACCACTATGGCAATGTTGAGCAGTGGCACCACTATGGCAATGTTGAGCAGTGGCACCACTATGGCAATGCTGAGTAGTGGCACCACTATGGCAATGTTGAGTAGTGGCTTCACTATAGCAATGTTGAGTAGTGGCACCACTATGGCAATGCTGAGTAGTGGCTCCACTATGGCAATGCTGAGTAGTGGCTCCACTATGGCAATGCTGAGTAGGGGCACCACTATGGCAATGTTGAGCAGTGACACCACTATGGCAATGCTGAGTAGTGGCACCACTATGGCAATGTTGAGCAGTGGCACCACTATGGCAATGTTAAGTAGTGGCACCACTACTTAAACTGGCCAGAAACGCAGGAATCCAAACAGCCCACCAAACTATTGGGGTGATGCATATAAAAAGAGTTATAATGAAACTCTTTATTTTTACACAGGTGTCGCATTTTAAACGGTCTGTTTTTCTACCACAGACGTGGCCACACATTTACAATGCTAACCAGAATATATGCATTTTCTTCTGTCCTCCATGTGAATGGTAGAGTGAGTATAGAAGAAAGGGGACTCAGAGGGCAAAAAGTTCCTTGGACTTGACCCAACGTTAGCTCCTTTTTTTTGCGGTAACATTTTTATGTGACATAGAAACTCTATATCACATAAAAACCGTCAAGAATGTAAATGACCACTTACTCAAGTATCCTTTTATTCCTTTTAAAGTGGGAAAATATTTGTGATTTACGAAATTTTGTTAAAAGTACGAATTTTTGCTTTACTAACAAAATATGACATATAATCATAGGTTAATTGGCGCCTTTAGGAAGGTGAATTATGGAATATGTAGCAGGTGGGATAGGAACATGCCATTCTTGCCTGCACACTTCACTACAACACGGGAAATATGTTTATCGAGAACACTATTACCACAATAAAATATAATAGAGGAAGTTAAGTGTGTGTGGTGGGAGAGACAATATAGATAATGAGAGAGTGAGAGACAGACAATTGGAAGAGAAAGAAAGGAAATACATTGGTCAGAGACAGGGACACGAGACCATTAATCCTAGGAACATCTAAAAGGTAACGTCAAGAAATCGTTGAGGAAGAACTCGGATTAACTAGATCATGGCCAAGTAACTCGTACGATCACGTATCTAAAAAAAAATCTAGAAGGACGAAAGTGTGATGAACTAGGAATGAACTAGGCGAGAAGGCAACTCCCTCCGTTGTTGACCAGACCACACACTAGAAGGTGAAGGGACGACGACGTTTCGGTCCGTCCTGGATCATTCACAATCGACTTGAGAATGGTCCAGGACGGACCGAAACGTCGTCGTCCCTTCACCTTCTGGTGTGTGGTGTCTGGTCAACATACTTTAGCCACGTTATTGTGACTCATCGCCTGCACTCCCTCCGTTATTCCAAAGTAAATAAATTTTGTGAGCAAATCATCGCATTAGACAATACGAACAGTAAACAAGGGGGAGACGATACCAACGGGAAATAATAATAATAGTTCATTGTGTTGGGGGGACAGGAAGCCAGAGTGTATTTTCATACAGGTTTGGCTTTTATCGAGGCCCCCCCCCCCCGCACGCAAGGCCGAATTACAGAACCCGCCCAAGATATATATATATATATATATATATATATATATATATATATATATATATATATATATATATATATATATATATATATATATATACATGGGGAGGGGAAGATAGTGTGTGGTAGGGAGGAATGTGTGTGAAAGAGAGAAATGATGGGATGGGCATTGCAACCACAGGATATAATCAGATTATTTCTGATTATCATAATTTTTTGTGTGTGAGATCTCTAAGCTATTCTATCCATGTAGAAACCGATGACATGGATAACCTTATCACCTACCTCCCGTTCCCAGGCTCCACGGGTGGCAGAAATGCCTGTGTTATGCTATTTGCGAAGTGCAATATTTTCCATGAAAGACCCACGCAATGTTCAAAAGTCGCTACACTTTACTAGTACAGTTTCCATGCAAAACAAAATCATTTATTATATAATATAATATAATATAATAAAATATAACATAATATAATATTATATTATATTATATATATATATATATGACTTTGGTGACACAAGTGATATAATCTTCGATGAACATATGTAAATGTACACATGTATGCAGGCGGTCGTCATAACAACAGTTGCCAGCACACAACTGCTGCTCCTCGATCACTCTCCAACACAATTCTCACGACAACACTGACTACGTCTGCTGAACAAATACTTACATTATTTCTTTCTTATTATATATATATATATATATATATATATATATATATATATATATATATATATATATATATGTGTGTGTGTGTGTGTGTGTGTGTGTGTGTGTGTGTGTGTGTGTGTGTGTGTGTGTGTGTGTGTGTGTGTGTGTGTGTATATGCTCCTTGCTTTTTTTAGTTTAGTTTTTTTAGTAAAAAAAAGCATCAGTTGAGTTAAGTGAAGAAATTCGCATTAATATATTTATGCATCATACTAGCGACAATTGTATAATTGTTGACATAAAACGCACAAACAACGCAACGCACACATGGGGAGGCTTACACACAGTCATACACAACTGAGAAAAAATATTAAAACAATTACTTGGTATCTCAAATGAATGTGAATTTCATTAACTAGCTCTCCCCATCGTTAATCACCGTCGTTCTGTTTATATAAATATATTACCAGTGATTCCGGGAGATATTCCGTTGCAGAGATAATTATTAGTGATACGGGGTGGTAACCTGCCACAATAATCACCAGTGATTAGATGTGATACCTCATTAAATACAGTATTTGAAATGTTTGCTCTTGTGAAATTATGACGATATAAACTGTACTTCTCTCTCCCGCCCTCATTCTCTCCTTCATTCTCTAGATCTCAGGATATAATAGTATTATTAGTTTAATTATAATAAAAAAAAGATAATAAAAACAATAACGACACTACGTTATCTACTCGTCTACTGTAACTATTTCTACATAGTTTGATTATAACACACTTTTAAACCTCGTATAAAAGTAGCCAAGAATATGAATATTCAAAATTAGGAGAAAAAGTGGAATTAAGTGATGAAATTCACATTATTATAATTAATCAGAAAAATATTTAGTTTTAAATACACAAGATTACTTGCAATACCATTTTTTTAAACGGCTAAATAATATGGAAATAATTTTGTTAAAAGTTATCCATAATTTTAGTGATGAATTTTTTCTTTGAATAGCGATAATTTTTTTTTAGTTTAAGGATTTTAATTTTATCAATTTTTTAAGACTATAATAATTGCCTTCTGTAGATTCCATACTTTGGCTTACAATAACTAATACATGGAATATGAAGCATATTTTTATAATTTATTACTTGATTTATACTTGAATACTTCATACATTATAATTCAATGCTTTATATATTAATACTACACCTTAATCCAATATACTTCAATACTTTATTTATTTTGCCATATGGTTTGTTGAAAGCGTACAATGCTCATAGATGTTGTATTTTAATAAATCTTAAATGACATATTAATGAATAGATTTGATTTCTTGATAACTCTTTTATTGATAGATCATATATTCTCTTATAATAAGTATTGATAATAAATCTTTATATCCTGATTAATGTTATAATAATAGACCAAATATGCTGTCAAATCTTAAATGTTAACAAAGGCTGGTTATGTTTACCGTCTTGTCGTGCATTGGGAGTTGGTGCGACACTTCGCGTACCTGTAATCAGAGACATGTTTCAGAATATGATCATGAAGGTGACTTATGAGAAATGCAACGACTTAATGGCTTAAAGACATAGAACTGTACGCCACGAGTTGTGTTTGTGGTCAAGTTTGTTTATATATATATAAATATATATCATATATATATATATATGTATATATATATATATATATATATATATATATATATATATATATATATATATATATCTCACACCCCAGAAGTGACTCGAACCCATACTCCCAGAAGCAACGCAACTGGTAACTACAGGGCGATTTACAGATTGAGGTGATTTGGTGAAATGCTATGCCCAAGATTACCATCCGAGTTGCCGTCGGGGAAGTGGCTCAAATAGCCTCGGCTATCACTTCCTTTTGACGGCCGTGATGGTCAAGCGGATTAAGGCGCCCTGTAGTTACCAGTTGCGTTGCTTCTGGGAGTATGGGTTCGAGTCACTTCTGGGGTGTGAGTTTTCATTCGCATATAGTCCTGGGGACCATTCAGGCTTGTTCGCATTTGTGTTCCTCACGTGTGCCCCAAAGAATGAGGTGATTTGGTGAAATGCTATGCCCAAGATTACCATCCGAGTTGCCGTCGGGGAAGTGGCTCAAATAGCCTCGGCTATCACTTCCTTTTGACGGCCGTGATGGTCAAGCGGATTAAGGCGCCCTGTAGTTACCAGTTGCGTTGCTTCTGGGAGTATGGGTTCGATATATATATATATATATATATATATATATATATATGCCTCTTAAAAATTATTTCGTCGGTATTACTAACACAATTCAAATTAAAGTAGTAATTAAAATATTCAAGATATGCCACTTGACCGTCACATAGCTGGAGAGCAGTACACGAAACAGACCAAAAAATTAATTACATCCGCGACGGTGGGATCGAAGGCGGAGATAATCTGTCATGCTTATAACCATAACTAAACAAGTTATGGCAGAGGGCCATAAAGACCGCAATAAAAGAAATTGTCAATACCGCATTTCTGGTTTTTCTTTTTTCGACGCTCCACCTCAACCTTACTTCTCCCTTCCCCACCTTCCCCTTCCCCAGGCAAACACAACCACTCTTCTCTCACTTCCAATACATACCCTTCTCCCTTCCCCCCCCCACTCCGATCAACACAACACTTCCCCCTCCCGTTCAACAAATCCCTACCCCTCACATTCAGCACAACCCCCCCCCTTCCCCTCAACACAATCCTTCCCCCCCCCTCCTTTTCAACACAACTCCCCGCCCCCTCATACAATGCAACACACCCGTCTAACATATCCCCCTCCTCCGCCAGTCCAACACAACCTCTCCCACCTTACGTGTGACAAAGCCCTTCCTCCTCTCCCCCCCCTCTCTTACACTTTTCTTTCACTATCTTAAACTTCTATTTCCAAAATCTCGTGTCTCATATTATAGATTTCTTATCTAGAATCATATTCTACCTTCACCAGTCATCCACCCACCAGGACCATACACCACTACACAACAACAACCTCACCAGCATACCATGAAATGCAATAAGTTTCAGGGACATGTTGTAAAATTTCAGTGGAGTGCAACAAATAGTTGCTAGAATTCAATCTCAACAAGTGTATGGTAATGAAGATGTGAAAGGAAGAAAGGAGACCCAGTGGTATCGTCACCATCAGGAAGAAAACTACAGGCGTGGGAAAGAAACAATAAATATGATTCCATCACCAACATCGAAGACACACATATGGAAGGTGACATCAGCAGTACATGGGACGCCAGTAAATATTAGTAAGCTGTTTCGAAATCAAAGTCAAAGCTCTTTCTGTGGCAATCTACATAGTAAATTTTTAGAGCATTACTGGAATCTGCAACATCTACCCTGATTCTGCACCGTGTGAACCATAAAACTAAAATTGATAAAATCCAGAGGTTTGCGACAAGATTAGTTCACGAGCTAAGCAGGTTCAGGCTATGAGGATTGGTTAAGTAGTTATATTTCACATCCTTTGAGTACAAAATAAAAAAGGGGGATATGATCACACCGTACCGGATAATGAGGGGAAACAGATCAAATGAACACGGGCAAGCTCTTTAAATTGAGAGAAAATGGAACACGAGAACATAGGCAGAAACTGAAAACACAAATTAGTCGAAGAAATATTAGGAAATACTCGTATCCTGTACGGGTAGTGAATAATTTAAATCCACTGAGCTACAAAGATTCGACAAAGAATTCGAACATCAGAATAGTAAAATAATAATGCAACAGGTTTGACAGGGCCAACAGGCGGGGCACGAAGAACTAAACCTCACTTCTACTTAGTAACTAACAGGTAAAAACGCCATCCTACTCATTCCTTCCACTCACGTAATCAATAACCCACTGCACTAATGTAGGAGAACAGATTTCTAATCCTGTCTATGTAGGGCAGACGAAAATGTATACATTCTAGTTAACATTGTACAAGCCCTTCCATCACCTTTTGTGGTATAATGCTTAACAACTCACTATATATCGAAGGACCTCTTTAACCCAATCTATATAGGACACACGAAAATGTATATACTGAAAATCATTGTATAAAGAAACGACCACGTCTGTAGTAAAAAAAAAAAATACAAAACAAAAGTGACTTGAGGGTTGAAGGGGTTAACGGATAGAACAAATAGACACACACACACACCCGGGCGCAGCTCATCAGCGACTGGTCAACATCCTGTAGTTAACATTTATTAATCCGCCAGTCCAAGCACGCGCATCGCTCTTCCTCTCTGGATCCATAACTTGTCTAGATGCAATCGTTAACAAGCATTTAGACCTCTGAAAACACACACACACACACACACACACACACACACACACACACACACACACACACACACACACACACACACACACACACACACACAAACACACACAAACACACATCAATCCTATTATCGTTATCCTATAAATAGGATAACGACAGCAGCGTACTCTACACTGGCAAAAGTTAGAACATCATTCAGAAACCTAAGTAAGGAGGCATTTAGGGCGCTTTACACTGCCTACGTAAGGCCAGTCTTAGAGTATGCCGCCTCATCATGGAGTTCCCATCTGAAGAAGATGGGTACTCCACACACACACACACACTTTTGACTGGTTCCTTTGACCAAAGAGCCACAGTTCAACCCCCGCAAGCACAAATAGGTGAGTAAACACACACACACACACACACACACACACACACACACACACACACACACACACACACACACACACACACACACACACACACACACATTAACACACACACACATTAACACACACACACACACACACACACATTGTCTGCTGATGCAAAAATTATGAGGAGGATTAAGACAGAGGAAGATAGTTGGAGGCTACAAGATGACCTAGACAGACTGAATGAATGGTCCAACAATTAGCTACTTTTTAGAGGTATGCCACTAGGCTAGTCCCAGATCTAAGAGGCATAATAAACGAGGAAAGGATGTGTGAAATGCACCTCACGTCGCTGGAAAACAGGAGACCTCGGGGAGACATGATTACAACCTACAAAATTCTCAAAGGAATTGACAAGGTAGATAAAGATAAACTGTTTAACACGGGTGGTACACGAACAAGGGGAAACAGGTGGAAACTGATTACCCAAATGAGCCACAGGGTCGTTAGAAAGAACTTTTCTTTGTCAGAGTAGTTAACAGATGGAATGAATTAGGCAGTGATATGGGAGAGGCTCAATACGCAATTTCAAATGTAAATATGATAGAGCCCAGAAGGCTCAGGAATCTGTACACCAGTTGATTGACAGTTGAACAGTTGAGAAGCGGGACCAAAGAGCAAGATATCAACCTCCGCCAGTACAACTAGGTGAGTACACACACAGGTGGGCCTCGCGGCAGTAGAGAACGCTCTTGGGCAGTAGTCCAAAGGGCCTGGCTTCGATTCCGGGCCAATGCCGAAACAAATGGGCAGATTTTCTTTTACCCTGGTGCACCTGTTCACCTTGCAGTAAATATGTACCTAGGCGTTAGACAGCTGCTACGGGCTGCTTCCTGGGGGTGTGCGTGTGTTAGAAAGAAATATATGTAGAAGACATAATTGAGGAAAAATCCATTGGTTAGAAAGGCGGGGTCCAAGAGCTAATAACTGGATTCTGCAGATATTAATGGTAAATACACACACATAGAAAACGGCAAAGAGATAAATAAACCAATAAAACTACTGTATTCTATACACAAAACATAATTGAAGGACAGACTAGGAGGAGAATAACAATGAGACGACATCAGAGGAAAATAAATGTCCACGATAAGTAATGTACAAGAGGAAATGGTCGAGGGTGGAGTTGCAGGTAGGAAGGTAGTCGTCAGTGGGAGAGTCGCGGGGAAGTAAGGAAGGAGAGTCACAGGAGAATAGGAGAGGAGAGTCACGGGGAAGTAGGGAAGGAGAGTAGGAGAGGAGAGTCTAAGGTGAGAGAGGAAAGTGGTCGGGTGTTTACGACTCGTGGCGACCACCGACCACCAATGCTACAATGTCAACCTCAGCCAACCAACGATGACAATCACTGTGTAATTCATCAACCATATTTCCCCCTGGGAAAGGTGTTTCTCGGGGTGTAGTAGAGGGTACTGGTGGTGGCATCACTGTTAAAGTATTTCAACCTCTGATAGTAATGATTTTAGTTGATTGGTAGTAGTAGTAAAATAATTTGTTGTTGAATATGTTGTAAGAAAACCAGGTGATCATTATCACCAGCAAGAATGATAAACTACAAAATTAGTAAAGTGAAGAATACGATAAACGTTGAAGGGGAAACAATAATGAGGCCGTAGTAAGGATGAGTAGAAACATATAAAGGACAACGCTGCAACACTGCAACACTGCAACCCTCCTCACTGCCAAACACACCAACTCACGCGGCTGCTGTTGCGTCGCGGAACAATGAGACGATGCAGCATACATACACCTGCATCGTTAAACTCAACCACTTGCTTCAACAATTTCCCTCCCCCCCCCCTTCCTCCCCCTCTAACCACCCTACCTCAATTCTACCAATCCTCTACTACCCCCTCATCCCATCCAACTCTCTTCCAATCCACACCTTTCCCCGTCCACAACCGCTCTCTCGTGGGACGGTGGTCAGCTACGTCCAGGATAGAGGTTAGTACGTCCATCCTTTTATCATGGTGAACCGATTGCTGGCCAACCACCGCTGGACCCTTTAGTCAAGCCACGCTGTAAAAAAAGGGCTATAAAAGAAAGTGAGAGAGAGAAATGCTTACGTGTGGACGATGCTGTCAATAAGGTCTGAGAGAGAGAGAGAGAGAGAGACAGACAGGGAAAATATTAAGAGTTAGTTGAGTGTTGCCCCAGATGGTGGAAGGTCGGGGTGGCGTGTTTAGCTGTGTGTGCGTGTGTGTAAAACATCGCTTGTTTGTGCCGGAAGCGTTTGGAAGGTGAGTACCTCTTTTTTGTACAGTCCCTTTTTATAACTTTTTTTTTTTTTGGGGGGGGGGGAGGGATGGGTTAATAGAGGATTGGTATGGCTAAGTGTAAGGATAGGCAAAAGGGGATGGAGGGGGGGGAGGGGAAGGGGTAGATAGTTGTCGGAAGGAGTGGCCCTTTGGTCTCATAGAAAGGGCGATTCACTGGTGAAAATGAAAGCTGACTTCGCGAGTTGATTACGTTCGGTACATTGATCATGAGGTGACTGCTGCAAGGGCTGCTCGTATTGTCCCTCCGTCCACCCTGATCCATTTAATTGTGGGCTATTAACGTGACGTTTGCTATAAATGCCTGATGCTGTGCCAGATTGGGAGCAGCCGCGTCCAAAAGTCTGGTTGACCGGACCACCAACCAGGAGGCCTGGTCAGAGACCGGGCCGCACGAACTTTGACCCCCTGAATCAGCCCAAGATAACGTGCATTTACGCTAGCTTTCTCAAATGCAAATTACTGCCTGGTCTAAGATATTTTAAGGAAAGCGAATTCTTGTCAATAATTTAAATAAATCTTATGTGAGAGAGAGATGTCAAACGTGGTTCCTAAAGACTTAACAGTTCCAATACAATGAGTTTTTTTTGGGTTTGAGGATATTGCTAAAGCTAACAGAGTTGTTCATTTAGCTGAACAGAGAGTTTACGTGGGTTATGAGCAGTGGGCGTGGCTTTTGAAAAGTTTGTGTGACTGTTCAGCACTAGGCGTTGGTGCTTAGCAGTGGGCGTGGCTGTCAAGTAGTAAGTAGTTGTTCAATTCACAGGTTAAACTGGTTGTTCAATTCACAGGTAAAAGTGTTTGTTCAATTCACAGGCAAAAGTCTTCCGTTGCTGTGGTAAAAAAAGTTAACTTAGTGGTTACAGGTGTTCAGTTTGAAGTTACTTTCCAAACGAGGTCAATATGCGAGTATTTCAAGACTAATTATCCATATCCCACGTCAATCATGCCAGTTATTGAAATAGGTAGATCAAATTCTGTGCCAAAGGGTCACATATTAACCTCGTTGACCTAACATTGAACTATGAGAGGCAGCAGAACCAATTTCACGGGCTTCCTGTAAAATATTTTAAAATATAAAAAGAAAATATAATTATTTTAACTTAAACTAAACATACGTCATTAATGTTTATCTGCGTATAAGAATTTGGTTATTAATGGGTAATGTACGTCTCAAGCTAAAGGAAAAAAACATTGTCTGAATATATATTAAGACATATTTGAACGAATATGAAAACGCTGCTTAACACCCCAGCACAATCGTCACATAGAATCATTAAAATATTTCTAAGCATACTTACAACTAGGGGGGGAAACGTATGCTGATGTCACTGAAAATGCTAAATCATCAGCGTGTTCCTGCCCGGAGCCATGCCCCCTGTAGGCAAAACGTACAACGCGATCATCACAAGGTAGGACTTTGAGCCTCCGAAATCATCGCAAGGTAACCACAAGGTAAGGTAGGAGAGCCTCGTTGAAGACGCCAGGCACTTACACCAGACCGCTCATGCTCTCATTTTCTTCAGGGCGCCACGTGGGGTTCCTCCTCGCCTGGCTGTGTGATCGATTACTCGCGTTCAACTGGTGAGGTCGCCAGCCACCCTTCTCCCAAGTCAAGTTGCTCGGAGCAGAAAGGGGAAAGGAAGGAAAGGGGCGAGCGTGGCTGCCTTCTCCCTGGCACTTTGTAATTTGCAATCGTAGGCTTCAATATTTGTGTTTACCTCTCCTCCTTTCGACTGGGATTGCACATGCACACACACAATGAAGTCTACTTACACGTTAGAACATATCTAAGCTTGACGCTACAACACTCGTTCTCTCAGCTACATGCTCGCTAGCCTTGCACCTTTCAATCCATACTAAGCTTAACATACATAGAGTGTAATCATCCACCTGATGCAGTCTACGTAACGGGCGGTAAGAGCGACTTATGTACAGAGAGAACTATCATCATAACACAGCCCTTAACTCCTTGCGACACAATGTTGAAATTACAGTAGGTGAGAGTGACGGAAGACCGTCACTTGTGTTTCGTGGGGGTGGCGTCGGCTGCAGCAAGCGTTGTGTGTCGGGATCCTGACCAGGTGTGGTAGTTACCCTGTTGGAGCTTGGCTCACCAGGTGTGGTAGTTACCTTGTTGGAGATTGGCTCACCAGGTGTGGTAGTTACCTTGTTGGAGATTGGCTCACCAGGTGTGGTAGTTACTGTGTTGGAGATTGGCTCACCAGGTATGGTAGTTACCTTGTTGGAGCTTGGCTCACCAGGTGTGGTAGTTACCCTGTTGGAGCTTGGCTCACCAGGTGTGGTAGTTACCTTGTTGGAGATTGGCTCACCAGGTGTGGTAGTTACTGTGTTGAAAATTGGCTCACCAGGTGTGGTAGTTACCGTGTTGGAAATTGGCTCACCAGGTGTGGTAGTTACCGTGTTGGAGATTGGCTCACCAGGTGTGGTAGTTACCGTGTTGGAGATTGGCTCACCAGGTGTGGTAGTTACCCTGTTGGTGCTTGGCTCACTCCAGTGCGTTCTTAAAGTGGGATAATGGGAAGGTTAGAAGAGGGGGGGTTGAATAACAAGGTAGGCAGCGATAAGTTCAAGGGAAAGGAGGATGAGTCAGGGAGTTGGTGGGAGTGTCAGGGAGGAAAAGGGTGAGTCAGGTAGAGGAATAAACTGGTTGAGGGAGGCGAAAAATGGGTTAGAGAGGCGAAGGGTGAGTCAGGGAAGCAGATGATGGGAGGTCATATACACTGAACACATTGGGTTTCTAAAGTTGAAGATCAGGAACCAGAACGGCCATAGTGAAAAGCGAGTGAAAAATATTTATGAAGGAAAGAAATACAGAGAAAGTAAGAGTGGAAGAGAAAGGGGTGAAGGAGCAAAGGGGAAAAATATATGTAAAGATAAGAAAGGGAAAGAGTAACAGGAAGGTGGTGGTGTGTGTGTGTGTGTGTGTGTGTGTGTGTGTGTGTGTGTGTGTGTGTGTGTGTGTGTGTGTGTGTGAGTGTGTGTGTGTGTGTGTGTGTGTGTGTGAGTGTACTCACATATTTGTGCTTGCGGGGGTTGAGCACTGGCTCTTTGGTCCCGCCTCTTAACTGACAATCAACTGGTGTACAGGGTCCTGAGCCTACTGGGCTCTATCATATCTACACTTGAAACTGTGTTTGGCGTCTGCCTCCACGACATCACTTCCTAATGCATTCCATTTGTCAATCACTTAGACTAAAAAAGTTCTTCCTAATATCTCTGTGTGCGCGTGCGTGCGTGCGTGCTTCCGAGCGTCAGGTAGGAGCCCCCATCTCCAAGTATCTCTCTCTCCCCCTCCCTCACTCCCTCTGACGTACGAGGTAATTGTATACCATCACGACTAAACACAGTCATCGACAGGGAAGAAGCCGATGGTAAACTCCGTTGTAGAGGGTACTTACATGGCGTGCTTTATTGATAGGACTTGCAGGGAAGGAGGAGATGGGAGAGAGAGAGAGAGAGAGAGAGAGAGAGAGAGAGAGAGAGAGAGAGAGAGAGAGAGAGAGAGAGAGAGAGAGAGAGAGAGAGAGAGAGAGAGAGAGAGAGAGAGAGAGAGAGAGAGAGAGAGAGAGAGAGAGAGAGAGAGACAGAGAGAGAACTGCCGCGCGATTATGTGCATTAGACAAACTTCCATATGGCTGGGGTGTGCGTTTCCCTGTAATTCATGCGTCGATAATGATAGGCAATTAGGCGTTAAACGTTGTTGAGGTATAGGGATCGGTAGCGAGTAATTATCGCTATTTTTTTTTTTCGTTTTACGTCCGTTAAGCCATTTTTAGAACTTTTGTATTACAGAGTGAGTGTGTTCTCAATGCAGGACTGTGATGTTCGTTCATGTTGTGGTCTCATTCCTGTGGTCGTCTTAGTACGGTTGGCTTCATTCTCGACTCACAGACAAGGAATCCCGGGTTCGATTCCCTGGCGGAAGAGAAACTGTTGGGCACGTTTCCTTTCACATAACGCCGCTGTTCATCTAGAAGTAAATAGTTACCAGGGAGTTAGGCAATATTTGAGGGCGTTGCCTCTTAGGGAGGGTCAGTAATTGGTCAGTATTGAGGCCGTCAGTATTGAGACATATATATATATATATATATATATATATATATATATATATATATATATATATATTATATATATATATATATATATATTATATATATATATATATATATATATATATATATATATATATATATATATATATATATATATATATATATATATATATATATATATATATATATATGTGTGGAAAAACAACATGTGAAAAATAAAGAATGCTTAACGTGTTTTTGGCTTAATTCGCCTTCATCAGAGCAAAGTATAATCATATCTCGACTCAAAGTTCATTCTACTTTGCTCTGATGAAGGCGAATTATATATATATATATATATATATATTATATATTATATAATATATATTATATATATATATATATATATATATATATATATATATATATATATATATATATATATATATATATATATATATATATATATGAGTGAAGCAGCAACAAACAATATGATCCGGCGCAGGTAAAGCAACAACAATAACAGTAATCTCTGCAACAGCAGCAGCAACAGCAGCAGCAACAGCAGCAGCAACAGCAGCAGCAACAGCAGCAGCAACAGCAGCAGCAACAGCAGCAGCAGTAGTAACAACAGATGTTAGCTCAATTATCTAAAGCTCTAGGCAGACATCAACCAGCATATGACGAAGCCATTGACAACCTCATTACTCAAGTCAATGTCCATGTTCGTAGAGCCATAATGAATGGTCATGCAGATGAACAGGCACGACCAAGGGGGCGAGCACCTGGTCAAGGACATGTGCACTCACTTATATGTGTTTGCAGGGTTGAGTGTTAGCTCCTAAGCCCCGCTTTACCAGCTGCAGGTTTTCCAATGAAGTCAACTCCGACTCTTAAAATACATTCTTCCATATTTCCCTTAAGTTTTATAATAAATGTAGTAACTGTTCTACTCTGTTCTTATGCAGAACATGGTGTGTGTGTGTGTGTGTGTGTGTGTGTGTGTGTGTGTGTGTGTGTGTGTGTGTGTGTGTGTGTGTGTGTGTGTGTGTGTGTGTTTACTAGTTGTGTTTTTACTAGTTGTGTTTTTACGGGGGTTGAGCTTTGCTCTTTCGGCCCGCCTCTCAACTGTCAATCAACTGTTTACTAACTACTATTTTTATTTTTTTTTCCCCACACCACACACACACACACACACACACACACCCCAGGAAGCAGCCCGTGACAGCTGACTAACTCCCAGGTACCTATTTACTGCTAGGTAACAGGGGCATTCAGGGTGAAAGAAACTTTGCCCATTTGTTTCTGCTTCGTGCGGGAATCGAACCCGCGCCACAGAATTACAAATCCTGCGCGCTATCCACCAGGCTACGAGGCCCTTCGAGGCCCCCTGTGTGTGTGTGTGTGTGTGTGTGTGTGTGTGTGTGTGTGTGTGTGTGTGTGTGTGTGTGTGTGTGTGTGTGTATGTGTGTACTCCTAATTATATTTTGAAGGGGAGGTGGAGCTCCAGCTCTTTGATTTCGCCAAAGAGCGGGAAGTAAGTTAGTAGAGTAAGGAAGTAAATTTCATGCAATTAAGGAACATAGAAACTTAAGATATTACTTCTGATTTAAAAGAAATAAGAAATACTTAAAAACCTGAAAACTACAGTACTAAACGCTATGGCAACTTTTGTAATAATAAGTATTTGTATGGCCAGTAAAGAAATCGGACCCCACCAGTGTGCTGTAATTGTTACGAGAATTGACGTTGAGTATAAGAACATCGAGCAACTAAGAACATAAGAATGACTGTAACTGCAGAAGGCATATTAACCCATTCGAGGCAGCTCCTGTTTATATTCACCCAATCTAATTCATTCAACTTAGTGAGGCTGAGCTACTACCAGAATATTCAGCCTGTAAACTCTGTGACAAACTGTTTAAACAGTCACTTGAATGTAACATTACCGAATATCAAACTGTATAAGATTTTAGACCTGGTCTGTTGTACAATCAACTCTGTAATTATTTCATTGAATCTGGTACATTGGAATACATCCGAACCATTTATCCTAAATTTGCTTGTCCATATTAACGAATGAAAAACAGAGCAAAAGGAGAAAAAAAGGAGAAATGGAAAAAGAAGAAAAGAGGCAAAGGAGGAGAACAGTTTTTTTAGCTACTATGAAATGTTGGTAAGAGAATATTTGATATTTACAATTTGTATAAATATTAAAATGTTATTGTTATACATGTTGTATTGCTTCTAAGTAAAATAAAGTAGCATTACCTGCATTTTTTAACAACAGATAAAAAATCAAGAAAGCTTACTAGCAAATACAGTTAATAAGCTTACTCTTATAGACCTGACTACATACACAGTCACTCCCGCTCATTATCTCACCAAGTAAGGATAAGAAAGGTGGGGGGTTACGCTTACGCTTCAACATAGCGCATGATGTGCACATTTCAGGTACATTTGTCAGAGTGAATGTTCCGAAGATGGCGACTGTGCTTGACACGGTTGAATTTTCGTGGTGTGGCTGTGTGGGAGAAGCTTTGGATGTGTGTGTGTGTATTAATGTGTTTTAGTGCTTGTATTTGTATCGGATAGTTTTGCGGGTATTTACATTAGACATGGTTAAAGCAATTTATGCATGTGGGGGTAACAAGGACACACAGCCACGGCACTCGTGCATGCGTAAGGCTCACCACACTGTTATTAACTGTATCAATCCCGTCTTAACTAGTTGTTCAAATCGTCAGTAACACATGCTCTTGCTTCCGCCGTTAATATTCTCGTTAAAGCCACTAATAAACTTCGTAACAAGCTAGATCCCGAGTTAGGAGACTATGTGTCAATCCCAGTACAACTTAACCACCAATAACAGCCCAACGAGGCCACAAACGTTTATCTCATGCGATGGAACCACATAGCGGCGCTTAACAAGACAAATATGGGCGACTCTCCACTACTCTGGTGCCTCGCAAGTCTTCTTATATCCCGCCACCCCTGACCAAACACGTCATGTATTATGAAACCCATCTACGAACCGTCGTTAAACTCTCGTTAAATCCCGCATCCACCGTGAACACGCGGGACCCCGACGAGACGTGCAGCCTGTCCCCTGGTCTGGCCTGGCCGTCCCCCTCGAGGGCCGTTTTGACTAATCACTGTCACAACTTCTCACCGAAACGCACTGCTCGTTACCTCCTGCGGGCCGCTTCCTCCCGCTCTGGGGGTGGAGGAAATGGTGTGCGTGTGGAAGGGGAGGGGAATGGAATGGGGATGTTGGAGGGACGGGAAGGAGAGGAGAAATGATGGATTGGAGGAAGGAAGGTCGACTGAGGAAGAAGGGAAGGGGAGGAGTGGTTGAGAGAAAAGGAGGTTACAGAGGATGCACCGAAGAGGATAAATTCGAGGCTTGAGAAAAAAAAATCTGTTTCTTAATGTTTCTTATGTGTTCAACCATAATTTAATTCTCACGAATTATATATAAAGTTACCATTAAATATATTACTGAAACTTAAAATATCGCTATACTTTTCAAATGCAGAAGAAGCAAAAATTAACACAAACTTACCTAGACTACCATCGTACTCTGCCCGACTATCCTTCCCAGTTTTCCCAGCTATTCCCCCACACAGTTTACCTCACGGGAGGCAGGAGATAAGACTCTTCTATATACTTTCCGGCGTGACTGGGTGGTGCTTCAAAGTGGAGTGTCCCAGATGAGTCGTTTGTTGCCATGAGGGCTTCAGCAACCTGCCACCACTGCCCAGCCTACCTTACATCACATGCACCGGGCACCGTCCCCTGATTTATGCTACACCTCTCAATGGTTCCTTCACGGAGAACCCCACTTCCCTCCTCCAACCAAATCCTTATATCAGTCCTCGCTTCCCCTCACTTCTCTCCTCGCTCTACCTCACATTCTCCCCTCACAGTTTGCTCTACTCAAAATCATTCACGACTTCTTATGATATTGTTAGATTTTGCTATATTTTTACCCCGTAGGGTGAGTTTATTTGGCAACGTTACTCATCCTGTGACTAACATACCACATCCAAAACAGCGTGCAAAACATCCCTTCTCAACTTCCAATAATTGCTTATCCTGTAACTGGTTCCCAGACGCAGCTAAAATTTATTGAAGTATTTCAAGTGAACCAATGGATAAAAAACAAGGGGATTAACATTTGCCAACCCCTCAAGCAACGTATCCTGTGGGTGAAAAGTCGGGGAATCTACATTTAATAAATAGCGTTTTTCCTAGCTTAAACAGTGTAGGATTTGGTATACTGCACATATTTCTTATGTCACTGAGATGGGCTCAGCTCCCAGGTAGTGGTCCAAGGGAAGTCCATCTCCCGTGCACCAGATTCTGCAACTCTCTCTGTTTAGCTGTTGATTCCATCCCGAATCCGTATGGAATGCATCCAAGACAATTCCTAGCTTTTATAGATTCTCTCGACCATCGCCCTCGTGTCCATAACGATTGAGGTTGTCAGCGGCCATAAAATTGTATAGATTTACTGATTCCTTCTTCTATTCTTCTTTCCTCAGCTTGTCACGATACTGTTGGTCGATGATGCCTCTGATCTGTAGAAGAGCATGGGGATGAAGTTTTGAATACGGTCTCCGTTAGCGGCTAGCACTCAGTCCATTTAATTGCATTTGCAATTGTTCCGCTCGTGGGTTGATATGAACTAATGGGTCATAAATATCTTTGACGTCGAAGTTGAAAATAATATTAAAACAAATATTTTCAGATTGTTCATCTTGAACTGTGATTCTGTAATCGTCGTTTTGTTCACATAATTAATAATTCTTTTAACATATTTTCCTTTATATAAATGGTATTATTCTCCGGTATATCTGAAGTGAGTTCCTGCTCGTGAATTCATTATATCAATCAGGTTGCTGGTGTCCTGGAGGGCAAGTGACAGGTTTTATTTCTCAAGTCGAGCTTCAGTTTCTCAGCCCTAAGAAGAAGAGCTTTAGTAAGTCCATTAGGAAAGCCATAGTTCCCCGGCCTTAACAGAAAGAGAATTACATATTCAGCCCTTGGGAAATACCTCAGTTGCCCATCCAAGAGTATATAATGGCAAATAATTATCTTTTCGAGGGAAATCAGTACTTGCTTAAATCTGTCTGCACGACTACGTGTTGTAGAGCCCCAACTGTCTTGTTTGATTCGTCCCGTGTAGCCAGCACGTGTTTGTTTGACTCGTCCCGTGTAGCCAGCACGTGTTTGTTTGACTCGTCCCGTGTAGCCAGCACGTGTTTGTCTGACTCGTCCCGTGTAGCCAGCACGTGTTTGTCTGACTCGTCCCGTGTAGCCAGCACGTGTTTGTTTGACTCGTCCCGTATAGCCAGCACGTGTTTGTCTGACTCGTCCCGTGTAGCCAGCACGTGTTTGTCTGACTCGTTCCGTGTAGCCAGCACGTGTTTGTTTGACTCGTCCCGTGTAGCCAGCACGTGTTTGTTTGACTCGTCCCGTGTAGCCATCAAGTGTCCTTTTCAAAACACTTGACTTTTGTTTTCTCAGTCATAAGTGCTGTGTTGCCGCTTCTCCTGGACGTAATTATTTCATGATCCTGCTTTCTCTATCTGCCGGAATATCTTTCTAAATTACAATATCCTTTGTTATTCCATTCAGACTTCTATCCCTCCTTTTATTTTTTCCTCTCTCTCTCTCTCTCTCTCTCTCTCTCTCTCTCTCTCTCTCTCTCTCTCTCTCTCTCTCTCTCTCTCTCTCTCTCTCTCTCTCTCTCTCTCCTCCCCTCCTTATCCACCACATCGTAACTCTACTCCTCCTTCCCTACTCTGTATCTAATAAATCTTCACACGACACCCGATGTAAGCGGCCAATTTCCCACAACCTTCCAAGCAACCGGCTTGTCCTTCAAGACCTTCGTAGCTCCTTATCCGGATCGTAACTCACGACGTCACAGCTGCTCTCAGTTTCTCCAAGCCGTTATTCCATCCCAATTATAACCATTCTGTTGATATTGATTTCCTAGTACCGAGTCTCTGCCTAGCCCGTTTGCTCGTGAACACCAGCATCATCCGACACACTGATCTTCCTGCCACCTGTAGGTCTTAGATAATAACTCATTATTTTGGATATAACTCATATAACATAGATAATATGGGCAATAACTGCCGTTACCACTATCATTTATATACTTGAAGGATCACAATCGTGTCTCTTTTCTTCATCCAATCCTCCAAGTTGCGACAATCGTCTTGTGGATACACTATGTACAATCACCGGCTTCTTGTCCCGTGGAACCAGCAACACGTTAACTAGAAACAATGTTACCTTTCACAGTGTTCCAGAAAATGCGCTTTTTGTATCTACAGATTAACAAGTCGCCAATTTCTTCTGCAGTTATGTACCGAACTGTATGTACAGGCTCTTGTACCGCGGGGCTCCTGCTCCATCATGCCCCCCTGACCGGCACCTCTGACCCCCGTGACCGCCTAGTAATGCCCAGATGAAGACCAGCCATTATTTCTCGTCGGTGCCCGAGTCGAGAAGGAATCCAAAGCTGCGCCATAAATCTTGCGACTGTCTTTGTGGGCCGGAGCACCGATGGCACACAGGAATGGCGAGCAGGGTCGGCCCAAGCCGCAGATAGCTCAAGAGAACCCACTTTCATATTCTGATTTTTTTTATGGTTTTTTCTTTCTCCCTCATTTTTAGCTCTGCTGGCCATTTTTTATGCATATTTCCTGGGACGGGGGAATTTTGTTGGGAGGAAGAGAAGAGAACTATCAGGGGGGGGGCCAATCCATCACGACTATATAGTGCTGGGAAGGGGTCAGGTTAAGGATTTGGGAAGGGACGGGGGGGGGGGGGGAAGCAATGGTGGCCCAACCACTTGGACGGTCGGGGATTGAACGCTGACCTGCATGAAGCGAGACCGTCGCTCTACCGTCCAGCCCTAGTGGTTGGACTTGTGGGGAGGAAGAATGTAAAAATATTTTATTTTCTCATGAGTTCGCTTTCATTTTTTTAATAAACTAAAGGGTTATGTAAATATATTCTATGTTAAAAGACACTAAGCTTGAGTCAGCTCATTTTTCCATGCCGTATCGGTTATTTTAATATTATTATAAATTAGAATCAAAATTAGTCTTGAAGCAAGTGAGGTATATTCACAATGTGAGTGGTAATATGTTGAAGACTCACTCACACACACACACACACACACACACACACACACATTAACCAAAGAGCCCAGAGCTCAACCCCTGCAAGCTCAACTAAGTGAGTACAACTTGTAAATGAGTACATACACACAACACCAATTTAATGAGAGGTAATTATTCTAGAAACTAACCAGTGGAGTGACTGTGGTTGCCAAGCTGTTGTTGCTTTAGATTCAACTATCCTGAACAAAACTTCCATGTAGTTACGGGCTATAGTAAGCCCGTAAGGGGTTTCAAGCGGGTGTCAAACGGTAGTCACCTGATACAGACGCACCTCAAATTTCCCCTCCCCTTCACTCACTCACTCCACAACACACATGCACACTTACAATAGACGATTTATATTTAAAACAATTTAACATAGATTCGGCGAAAGGAAATTGTGCCTGACAAGAGTGTTTTTTGTTTTGTTTTGCCCCGAGGGGCGAGTTTATTGGGCAGCGCCACTCATCTTGTGAGTGGACATACCGCCATAGCAGCATGTACAACACTCCCTAATAGGAAGAAAACCCGCTGGGTTGTTCATCCTGTCAAGACAATTGTGTTAACTGAATGTTTAGAGGCGGGGAATCAAGAGCTGAAGCCCATCCCTCACAAGCACGTTAAGATACAGCTAGGTTAGTTCACACAGCCAAAACCGCATAGTCAAGCCCAAGAATATTCATCTCAAGTTGATGCGGCAAAATTTCGATCTTTTAGGACCTGTTCGTCTTTCAAATACCAAATCGAGTAACATACATCAACGCCTCATAATGAGTATAACTTTTTTTAACTTCATGTTGATGTCATTTTTAAATGCAACAATTGCTTCCCCCTTCACCAGAGCATAAACAAGCATATATTCTTACAAATAGGAGCACTTATAGTTCCTCAGACGCACTCAAAAACTTTATTGACTTGGCACACACATACAGACACATTGACTCTGCTTGCCCCACCACGCTTATAGATCATGTTCTACAACAAGCTCATAGATCACGATCTAAACCACGCTCATAGATCATGTTCTAATGTCAACACATCTCTCGAGTGAAGAACCCAAGCGCAGAGTCACCTCTTAAACATGATCTGGAATGCTGTTGACAAAGAAACTATTCATAGAAAATGTATCTCGTAATATATCAATTTATCTACCCTTCCTCTATCCTTAACCTATCTGTCATATATTACCAGGGCTCTTTATGAGCCCTGCCACAAGCCCGGGGTCGAATAGAGGAACTAACGTCGGTAATACAAAGGAATTTATTACTAGTCAAAAAGCTTAAGATCCTTCTCTCTTTAAGAAGTGTTTCCTCTTGCCAAGTCGTATATAATGCAACAAGAGCAACACAAACTACAAGATCCTATGAATTCCAGTATGTAGCGAGTCCTCTTGACGTACAGCTGTAGCGAGACTCTCACGTCCCACTGGAACCACTAATGTAAACTAAAATTACATGTAATTAGTGGCGTGTGCAAATTAACAGGATATATAAAGGCTGCGTTTGGCCACTGTGGTGAGGGTGGGCTTGGGTTCAGTGGGAATGAGGGGGGAAGTGGGGAGTGGGAGAAGGAGGGGCCGCCCACAGAGGAGTTGGATTTCAGAGAAGCGAGAGAGAGAAAGAGAGAGAGAGAGATGGTTGGAGAAACGGGCGAGGGGGGAGGGGTAGGAGGAAGGGAGAGGGTTAGTGTAGTATTTCCCTCAGTCCCTCACCCAATTAGAGAATTTTTCGCTTCTCTTACCAATTACAGTGAATGAACCCCCACCTACCAACCCCACGAGATATGGATACATTGAGGCAGATGTGTTTACACTATTATATATATATATATATATATATATATATATATATATATATATATATATATATATATATATATATATATATATATATATATATATATATATATATATATACACATATATGAATGGTCAAAATAACATTATTCGTAGAAGAAACCCATGGAGCAAATCCGCTTTCCAGTCTTATGGTCCATAGCACAGCTGACTGAATTAGACTCTTGGTTATTTACAGCGATTTTAAATCTAGTGGCGTCTTCTTTGTGCACCTGTGAATGTAGGTGCCAATCAGCGACTCCACGTGCTGATTAACTACCCCCTAGATTTGTATGAGGGCTTGAACTTAACCCCAAGTTGGTCTGTACACTACTGTATTACCGGATAGCTTGTCTGCTTACTATTGCATTAATAGATAGTTTGTCTGCAGACTTCTACCTTATTGGATAGTTCGTCTGGGAGCTGCTGTTTTGTCAGGAGTTTCAGCAGCGTGTAAACGGTTGATTACTAAGACTGCTGAAAGTTATCTAGAAAACTAATATTTGAATAATAACGAAAGTATTAAACGTTTGAAAAATAACGAAAGTATATTCAGTTTCAATAATAACGAAAGTATTAAAGGTTTGAATAATAACGTATTTATATTCAATTTAAGTAATAACGAAAATATATTCAGTTTCAATAATAACGAAAGCATTAGACGTTTGAATAATAACGAAAGCATTAGACGTTTGAATAATAACGAAAGTATTAATGAAAATCAATAATAACGAAAGTATTAAACGTTTGAATGATAACGAAATTATAAGCAGTTTCGATAAAAATGAAATTATTCAAAGTTCCAATTACAAAAATTATTAAATGCTTTAATAATAGCGGAAGTATTAACACTTTCAATATTAACGAAAGTATTATGTTTTAATAACACAAGTATTAACTGTAGTCATAGCAGTCAGCATACAGGAATGTATTCACCAAGAGATGTATCCCACATCTCTGTGTATACATTATATACACACTAATTAAGTCCAGGACCATCTTATGGACATAAGTATACTGGCCGGCTGGTCAGTAAGCTATTGAGGTGGCCTTAATAACCCTAACGCGGTTAACATAGGCCTAAAAGCTCAACACTAACCCAAAAAAGGCGCAATAAAAATTTTTTACCCAGGAATTGCGACGCCACAGTAAGCGGTTACAACTATTATCTCCCTAAATCATTCTCTCCTTCAACCAACAAAAATTATTAATCAAATCAAGTAGCAGTGATGATTGAAGACTGAAGTTATCCCTTGAACGGGGAATCAATCGCCTAGAATAGGTCAGCTCGTTCTCTGGCCTCTTGGCCTTTTCGCAATAAATCTAACCTTCTATCCTGACCAGAACGTGAAAATCAGAGCAATACACCTGACCTATCAAGTCCGATGGCATAGAAAACGTACATATTTGTGAGCTGTTATTTTTTACTGAATAGTTTGCATTGGTAACGCTAGTTGCCATAACGTAACAAACGCGACCTATTAGTTTTAGAGGACTGGTTGCCAATCGATATATCATCTCGGTGCAAGTCGTGATAGATTGAGCGGCACAGCCGTGAAAAAAAAACACACTCACGCATCAGTCTCATGCGATAAGACCTTAATTGCAGAGGGCCAAGCCGGACACCTCAACCTTGCCCGCTGGTCGCCGTCCCTGTTGTGTCTAGCATGCACCAGAGGTGCCTGCTAGTGGTTTATGGCATCCTGCTAAACAGGTTGGCGGAGGTCCAGACACGCGCGCTGTTGAGCCAATGCGTTGCCCCTCAGTCATATCCATTAGTTAACAGTTTAATCAGAATCACAAGTTAAGAAGACACGTTGCATTCAAAGTAGTACTGGGTACTTGCGCCAGAGGTCCACGACGTCTTCCGCCCACCATTCAACTAGTAATAATCTTGAAGGTTTATCAGATAAGTATTTACATTTCCCCACAAAAACTATCAGAATTTCATTACTTTTTTTTTAATAGGATTAAAGCGTTTAAATAAGCTTGAATTTTCCCAGCTGGATTACGTCCCAGCGGCAAATAAACACATTCATTGCTGCGTATCCAAACCTGGACAGCAAGAGCAGCGCCCCGCCCGACGGACCAGTAATACGCTCATTTGTCAGTGGCCTAGCGAGTTAACTGGCACATTCAATTATGCCAAGAGAACACAGTGTTCAGGTCATAACAGCAACCTTGACGACCTTAGTTGCTTAGCACTATATAACCGACGACGGCTGGTGCATTAATAGGTGTTCTGAGGGGTATGGATGGTCGAGGCCAAGTAATCGTGGCGTCCGGAGTGTTAAGTGAAGAGTGATCATCTTGTCCTGGACCTCGTTCCGGTTCATGTGGGAACCCGGACACAACTTGGCGATTATTTTTGCTTCCAGAAAAGCTTGACTTTGAATCGAGCCTGAAAACCATGGATATTTTCGCTCAATCGACAAACATGCAAGCTACCATCCGTAACCTCCCCCCCTTCTCCCCCGTAAACGCACGCACGCTGCCAACATATATAAATGTATATTTAAAGATGTTATGGTGTAGGAAAACACCGATATTAGTTCAAAGGATAAACCGGTCCACTTTGCATTTATCACAGCAGTGTCTTTCACAACACTGCCGATGTTTACCAGAGATACAGCCACCACTACACACATGTCTACGTTCACCGCACCTCTTAAAATACCTACACAAATGTCAATGTTTTTATTACTTATTTTCGTTTAAAGCAGATCATTTACAGTTTCATATACAGGACCATATATGAACTGTGATCGGAAAATTAATCTGAAGCTAATAAATTAATTAACTAGTGAATTATAATTGTATTATAAATTATATATATATATATATATATATATATATATATATATATATATATATATATATATATATATATATATATATATATATATATGATAGATACATTACAGGATCAAAAATAAAAATAATCCGAGCGCTTTCATGATTTAACATTCCGAATGAGTACAGCAGACAGAAGTCAAATTGGTCAAATATTATTGAATCGTCATTAATAAATATATATTGAATTTAATATTAATTTAAGTCCTGGATTGCATAAATGAGACAGTCTTATGATTTGTTAGGTATTATATATAATACCGTTATTATAATACCGTTATTATATATAATTAGTATTCGTGATAATGTATATATTATATATACAATTTTCCATAAAATGAATTGAAAGGGAACATAATTAAAAATATTAAAGTCTAAATGCACAATTCAATAACTCCATCGTCGCAGAATATTACTGAAATAAACAACTGAAACGTGAACAGTTAATAAACAAATATAATATTTATTGCTGTCATATTCATGCCTCATAAACTTAGGGGGAAAAAAACAGATCAAAATATAATGATTGGCAGCAAGTATCTGTTTCCCTTGTTATGTCTTGGTTGATTATATCAGCAGGTGTTCAGTCCCTGAGATGTCTCTGGGTGTCATGAGCGCGTATATACAGTGTGTGGCCAAATTATTCCCTCCGGAATTATTGTCGGAGAAGAAAGATTGAAATACAATACAATGCCTAGAGATTGAAAACACATTTTTATAACACTTTCCTCTTATTTCCTCTGAGTTCGATGCTATACTCGTACAAGATGCTACTTAGAAAGGGTAAATTTTGCATTTTGTCTCAATGAAGACATATTTAAACCACTTTTTTAAATTGATTCTTATTACTATATCTCCAAGGAATTAAGAGAATTGATTACTTAAACATCAGGAGACAATACTTGTAAGCGTCGCTGAAACTGAAGGCTTGGAGGCATTAACAGAGTTGTAGGGAGGGGTGTGATCCGAGCAGAAACAATATGGCTACTAATACACTATTGCTAAATTGTCAGGCACTTTTCGGTCTTATGTGATCATGTTAATGGATGTGCTGAGCACCACAGCGCTTTAGCAACACGCGGACACGTTTGTACTTGCAGGTATCACTTAGGGAACCTGGGGTATAAGGCACTGGTCACTGAGTTACTTGCAAACTCGTTCGAGTTATCTTAGTTTTGGCAGGAAAGTTAGAAAAGCCGTTAACTAGTTGGTAGGGCACTTTGGTAGTATTGGTTAACAAGTCACGGACATGGAACGCGATCGCAAACAACGCAACTGCGACAACACGAGGCACTTTAATCTTAACTTCAAGGGCGTTAGTGAATTAACCTTCGCGAGCTTTACGAAAGTGCACGGAGAAAAAAAGGCAAAAGCTCTTCCCGAGTAACACACAACATTCCAATGCCTTGTTGTCTAGGGGTGCACATCTTCTGTCCTTCTGCGAGGTACTGAGATTGGAGTGGTGGTGGCTCCAGGCTGTGGCACTCAGGCGGGAGGCCTCGGGGCCGGCCAGGTCACAAGGGAAGACTGCGGCAGACATCTCATCACTGTGAAACATCTGCACACTTCTCCATGTAATGTCTGCGATTCTTTACTCCTCTTCGATTTCCACCTCCTCTGAAAAATTTCCTAATAATCTTGCTTTTGTTAGGTGATTATATATATATATATATATATATATATATATATATATATATATATATATATATATATATATATATATATATATATATATATATATATAACACATACAGTTATTTAAGTTACAAACAGATAGCCAATATTACGTACAAATTATTGATTGTCGAAATGCAGTTCATATTTCACGCAAAACCACAACAAACGAAAATTTACGAGCAAAACGTCAGATGTAATTTTTCTAATAAGTGATTTACGAATGTGCAAATGCATGTAGAACACGAAGCAATCGGCTGTAAATTTCACAACCTTTTCAACAGTATACACGTGTCGCATTCCGCTCCGACTCGTCCCTTGTATGCAAAACTACTTCGTCTGATGCAACAAAGAGGCCGAGCAAAGGCACTCGGGTGGGAGGGGAGGAGGAGGAGGAGGGGATGGGGGGTGGGGGAGGGAGAAGCCGAGATATACATCAGTTACATTGTTGGTAACCTTTTCAGCTTCGTTTGAGTTGCTTCCTCTAGAGGCTGAATAATTCCAGTGTGTGTTGATTAGTGCCCTTTGGACATGGCCATGACTTGTATTGACACACGCTCTTTAGGTGGACCATAGTGTATTATATTCCATAAAGGTAAACTACACACACACACACACACACACACACACACACATATATGAACGTAATTGACCAGAACGTAATTGGTTATGAGGATATATAAAAAAAATTATATATGTTTAATACGAGAGTGAATCTTAAAGAGTCACTAAGAATGCTAGAAGTGTATGGTTGTTTTAAACGAATAGAAAATATAGTTGTCAAAAAATATACGACACAAGTGTGTGAAGACTCGCGTCATATGTACAACATACATGAAAAACAGGGGCTGAATGGGGGCAATTTGTTTAGACGGAATGAATGATTGGCATTTTGTGTATTACCACCCCGTAATACCCTTTGCAGCTATCAAAAAAAGCAGCTAAGATCGTGCTTGGGTGATTTAGTGGTGCTTGTTGCTTATAATGCTGCAGTATGAAGGAATGCTGCACTGTGTGTTGTGTGTGTGTGTGTGTGTGTGTGTGTGTGTGTGTGTGTGTGTGTGTGTGTGTGTGTGTGTGTGTGTGTGTGTGTGCAGGAACAGGAGTTACAATGAATGTTGTTGATTATTTAATCTCCATCCACATCAGTTCACCCTCCCCCATGACAGTTAGGAATGGGTTAACGATGATGCAATTTTTTTTAATTATTCTAAAATGAATGTGTATGGAAAAGACATAAATCTTGACAAATTATTGATTTGTTTTATATATTATATCACATTCTATAAATGCAATACTAATAAAAATAATAATAATAAATAATAATAATGATAATAATATACAACAAACAGTAAAATAATGCTTGATATCAAAACAAAATACAGCCTGATATCAAAATTAAATAATGCCTGATATCATTTGAACAGTAATTATTACTAAATTTAGTTTTAATATCAGTTTGACATTGATAATAATACTACGAATACAAATAATAACATGAACAAAAATTATTAAAATAGTAACCACATTTCATAAAATTAATAACTTTTTTGTATTTCCGATTGATTATATAGCTGTTTTTTATTTCTGTTACTGAATCACAACCGTAGTTCACAAACCATAAAATATAATAATTTATTTTTTTTATTCACACTCCTCTAGTCTCTAATAGTTTGCGTTATATTATTGTTATTACTATTTTTCTTATTTTATTATTTTTACTACTACCTTTATTTCTATTTCTCTTATTTTATCTTATTTATTTATCTCTTATTGTATCTTATTTATTAATCTCTTAATCTCCATTATTTGATATTTATATTTTAATTGGATAATTTTTAATATATCCTTGTTGAAACATTGTTTTTTAAGTCAAAATATTGCCAAATTCGATAATTTTTAGTACAAAACAAAATGCAAGAAAACTTGCTTAAAAATGCAATATTATGCGAAATTTAAGTACGTCTAAAGCTCTCAATGTCAATTTTGAGAGTGAATCACACCAAGTCATAACAACGTTACAGCTCTGCTCATTTTTAACTTTGATAATAAACCCGTGTAGAACAATCTTACCAAGCCAGTCCTTAACATTTCTTCACCCAGATAATAAAAAAACACGAGACGACAAGATAGGCAGCAAACGGAACCACGGTTTTCAATCATAGATAAACAACAAATTTTATCTGTTTGACAAATTATGTATGTATAAAAATGGTCACAGTGGCCTTTGGCATTTAATGGTTATAACAGGTAACTTTTGTAAAACTCGAGTAGCGTTTGTATAAACTATATGAAGCCTCTTATTGCATTAGTAACATTAGTAATTTTAGTAACATTAGGTGTCTGCTGGAAGATACCATGCAGATACCTGATAGGACCAACTCTCCAGGTGTCGACTGGAACATCATCTAGGTATGCATTGGGATAATATTGAAATGTCTACTGGAACCTCATCCTATTGATAAATTAGTGTTTATCTGACACGAATGTCACGTTACCCATATGAAAAGAAACATTTACTGTCCCTGATCCCAAGCCCTAACCCCCCAAAATATCTCTATATCTACCTCTGTTATGTCACATCTATCTCCCATATAAGCAAGGCGCTCAGTATGATTGACAGCCACAGAGGCAAAGTGGCATTCACGGTGCCAAAGTGGCACTAACGGAGTGGTATAATATTTTCATGGATTTAAGTTCTTTGCTCCTTTAATCAGCCACGGCGACTCATTCCTCACCTCTAAAGCCGCATGCCTTACTTTCTCTATACAAACTTCACTCGTCCCTTTGAAGTTATATTTGCTTTCTCGATGCCATTGACTTCAGGCGTACGAATGAGGGGGAAGGAATAGAGTAAGTTTAAGTAATGTTTGACACTGATGTAGATGTGTTGAAGCGGATAATATTAACTTCAGGTACTTAATTTGAGAAATTTGTGTCCTGGATATATTACCACTACATAAATACCTTAATTGTACGCTATAAAAGACGTTATCTGCTTCCTATTTTGCCCAGATATTTATATTTATACAAAAATATAACGGGAAATTGACGTTCTCTGAAAATCCAGTCAGCAAAATCAATGAAATCAATGTTAAATACCCTCTTTATTATTACAAAGAGTAAATAAAAATGTTCCCTGTAATAAACGCTACAAGAATATACTCTTTATAAAGTAAAAACTTGCTCGCTCTCCACAGAAGTTACATAATAGTGAAGGAACAAAGTTGCGAGCGCGAGAATCCCCATAACTCAGAGTCTCCCAACAATAAAAGAGAGGTGCTAGGACATCCGTTTTCTTTGATGCAGTAGATTTATTTCCGGGCAGTTTTCTATAGCTTTAACGTGTTATATTTGGTGTCTTGTCTTTACCCAGACTTTCGTAGCTTATTAGTGCAAATTTCTACTTTAAAGTTACCATTATAAACATACAATAAGCGGTATAAATCGATATTTGGACCATTTTCTATGGTTTGAAGCAGATGGAGTGATGGTGGAGACCTGAATTAATAATGAGAGATCGATTACCGCCCTCCAGTCCGCTGTACCGCCTTCAGACTAACGTAACTTGGACCGTGATACTTAGCGTACTAAATGAATAAATATACTCATAATATGGCATATAAATAGAAGGAGGTAGTGTGATATGTATTAAATAATAGCTTCTCCTCACGGCATGTCGTTTCAAGGAGTTACTACTCCTAATTTCTGTGTAATAACTATCAAGTCGCCAACAGTAAATTTAAACAGTATGATGTAAAAAATCAATTATAAATTAATTAAAACAAGGAAAATGTGAGTTAAACCTTGAAGAATATTTAAGAGCATTGCTGAAGCTATGGAGGATATTTGTGCTTGTTCTTTGATAATCCTAGTTGCTATAAATTGGAATATGACGTTAAATATAATAGTTTGTGAGTCATATTCATGACTATATTAAATAATAAATGCATGTATAAAGGCAAACCGAGCACTAACTGTAGCTATGGAAACGCAGTCTCCCATTGGTCAAACAACAAAAATTATGGGCGGTGCTCACGAGACGCTCGTCTCTGATTGGCGGATTTACGGCCCCACGACGCCATCACCGGCGACCACCACAAATCACAAGACGACTTCATGTAAACAAAGACTGGAATGCACATGTTTTGTACATATATTTTGTTTTTCCTTTCACTTCCTTATTTATATAGATCAATTTGACGGTAATATTGAATACGAAACTGAATATTTGTGAGCTCTCATAACTGAAGAAAGCAAAATTGAAACTATGTTCAGAATTTAGGAAGATATAAAGTAAACCAAATCATTGTGGAAGTCGGGCCGGCGCAAGGAACGGCAAACGGGCGGACAATATTATATTGATAGTATGGAGAAATACGGTTTAATAATATTAATAAAACCACGCACATTACACGTATAACAGAGGAGAGTAAAATCGAGATTCATTAATATTTGAAGAGAATCCACATGGTTACGAATTTACACAAACATGTTCCTTTGTTTCTGAACCACGTACTATATTTTTAAGATGCATAATTTATTTATATTTTTTTAATTATTTAACGAGGCCGTCATTAAAATAATTTAGTTTAGTAGTTAACATTAAGAAATCTTGAAAAAAATGGGTATAGTCCTATTAAGTATTGGAGGGTTATAAAGGCCTCCATAAATGTCTACTGATCTATTTGTTTAGTCCTGAACAGAAAACAAACTTCAAGTTAACATTTAGAGTGTATGTATATTCAGTGTATATATACTATAAAGTGTGGTCCATCTAACAGTGTATATATACTGTGAAGTGTCGTCCACACATTATATATATATGTATATTATATATATATATATATTATATATATATATATATATATATATATATATATATATATATATATATATATATATATATATTATTTCTATAATATTTATATACGGTTATTTTAAAATCCAAAATGCGCGATGCAATTTTACAGCAAAAATAAAAGCTTTTCACCAATACTTAAAGTATTTGTTATAACATTAATAACCTTACATCTTATTATTTATAAAAACAACAACTTTATTTCAGTCCAAAGAAATCAGCTTATTCTTTCATAAAGCGATACATTACTGAACGAAATAACCTTCTATTACAAACTATTACTTTTATAACAAACCTACCCTGAACACGTGAGGAGCCAAGTGGCTGCTAGTTAAGGTCGTCACATGATGGGTATAGAGTACCCGAGATAGTTAGCGGCAAGACAGGCAAGCGGATCAAGTTTTAGGCGTTTTCGGTAATGGGTATGTGGTCGGACCGTGCGGTGGTCAGTCATGACTCTTTCGACCTTTTGTTTGGTGTTTCTTATAAGTTAACTAAAAGAGCAGCACATGAATTGGTAAACAGCAAGTCTGCTGCGGACTCCTCTATTTATGGATTTAAATTGTTTTTAATAATACTATTTAAAAAATATTCTTACTGTTTAATAATACTCTTCATATTGTATATAATATTATTCTTCAAATTTCAATTAGCATTAGCTGTTATTATTATTATTATTATTTTTTATTGAAGCGGCTTTTTCCATGTGATAAAATAATGTTACATTTTTTATATTATCGTTATGTATATAAATATACACAATAATATATATATATCTTCATGTATGCACAAGATCATAAGAAAAACAGTCTCTCTCGTGTATTAAAATATTGTCAAGGAGAATGTTGTAGTATGATAAGAAAATGTAAGAATATAGGCATCACACGAGACAGTTTAAGTATCATCAACAGTAATGATTAGAGATTAAATAATTCAAGCAACATGTTACATTAAATTACTGCTTAAACAACTATGTGTGTTCCTGACATATCTCACCAGTTATTAAATTGTCAAATTTATAGTCTGGCGCTTATCTTAAGATTAAATTCTCCACTACTTATAATACTTCTAGAATATATTGTTTTCCATTAGTAGATTTACAAGGAGTAATTTTTTTGAAAATTAACACAGATATTGGAGGGCCTCAATTTCTCATACGAATACACAATCGTTATCTGTCTTTATGGTGCATTTATCCTGCTAAATTTTTTGGCTCATGAGTATACGCCTGCCTTCCATATCATTTTTTACAAACTTAACAAGTTATATATATATTATATATGTTTTACTTAGCTTGTGAATTTAATTAATGTTTTTATGACATTGTAAAATTTACTTGATCTTTATTTTGTTTTATTCTTTATTTTTCTAACTAAAAAAAAAGTATTTCTCGCAGTTTGTAAAGCTTTTCTACAACTATTTTAGGATATCTTAAGCTTAAAGTAAGATAGCATATATCATTAATTTCATCTTTCATTGGCTCCGGACTACATATTCATACACCTTTTAAAACCACTGAATAAAACACGGACAGATTCTCTCTATCATTGAGGAATGACAAGATATGCACAGCATTAGTTGGGTTTCAGTATAAAAAAAAAAAATCCTGTTCGAATCACGAAATAAAACATTACAAAATAATAGGTAACTATTTTGTTTAATTTATATTGTGAACCTAATAGAGGGTTGCTCTATTGTCCAGTTTTAATGAAAACATTTGAAGAATACAATTTTAGACCACTAACAGGAAACATCGCTAATATGTATATAAAAGACCCTATGATGGAACAGAATAATATCAATATTTTATATATTTCTATATATATATATATATATATATATAAATATATATTATATATATTAAATATATATATATATATATATTAAATATATATATATATATATATATATTAAATATATATATATATATATTAATATATATATATATATATATATATATATATATATATATATATATATATATATATATATATATGTATATATATATATATATATATATATATATATATATATATATATATGTATATATATATATATATTTTTTTTTTTTCTTTCTATATATATATATTTCTATTTTTCTGTTATTTATCTAACAAAGTTAGATAAATATACACACATACCAAAAGAATAGGGGTGGTAGGAGAAGAAAATATCAAAGTGTTCAGTGAGGATCCACAAGGTCTTCTCTGAGTACTCTTTATTTTCTTCTCCGAGGCTATGGGTCCCTACACTTGCACCAGAGGTGGTACCCCTTCTAGGTTAAAAAAAAAAAGAAAAAAAAAATTAATATATATATATATATATATATATATATATATATATATATATATATATATATATATATATATAGTAGTTATATTTATATAACTATAGAGTAGTTATATTTCAAAGAATTCATTTTTAGTTACTTAAAGCTGGATGGTATTTCCAATTTTAATAATACTCATTTTAAAAATAAAATTTAGGTAAACAGCCAAAAAAATTTAAGTATTATTTTGGCTGGCACAGAATGAAAGATTATTCAATAGTTCATCAGAAAACAAATCTTAGTTAATCTTCAGTTTGAATATATATATATATATTTAAGGTTTACTGTTTTCTGAAAACTTGACAAACTCCTAAGCTTCTCAAAATTTATTAATATTAATGTGGCCTTTAGGAGCCTATATATATATATATATATATATATATATATATATATATATATATATATATATATATATATATATATATATATATATATATATATATATATATATATATATATACATATATATATATATATATATATATATATATATATATATATATATGTCGTACCTAGTAGCCAGAACTCACTTTTTGGCCTACTATTCAAGGCCCGATTTGCCTAATAAGCCAAGTTTTCCTGAATTAATATATTTTTTCTAATTTTTTTCTTATGAAATGATAAAGCTACCCATTTCATTATGTATGAGGTCAATTTTTTTTATTGGAGTTAAAATTAACGTAGATATATGACCGAACCTAACCAACCCTACCTAACCTAACCTAACCTATCTTTATAGGTTAGGTTTGGTTAGGTAGCCGAAAAAGTTAGGTTAGGTTAGGTTAGGTAGGTTAGGTAGTCGAAAAACAATTAATTCATGAAAACTTGGCTTATTAGGCAAATCGGGCCTTGAATAGTAGGCCAAAAAGTGAGTTCTGGCTACTAGGTACGACATATATATATATATATATATATATATATATATATATATATATATATATATATATATATATATATATATATAATCATCTTTAATAAAAGGAGTGAACGGTGAAATCTAAAATATAAGCCTAAAATTTTATAAATAAGTAATTTTATAAGTGAAAAAGAAGGATATGTGAGAAATGTGTAGTTACTTAGTCCTTCTAAATGGGCCTTCCCAATGTGTACTTCAGCCATATGAGAACACAAGCATACTACGGGAAATTATAGTAGGCCTACTGGAAATTATAGTAGGTCCACTGAAACATACGATGCAGCTCCTATTTATATCCAAACTTATATGTCTAACCTAAGCTTTAAACAGTCTAACAATCCAACGCTTATTATGTTACTTGCTAATCTATAAATCAATAAAACTTTACTCTTAATCTGAATTTATCTTAACCTATTATTTTATCTATTTGCAACTTCAATCATATCACTCCTTTTCTCTTTTTTAGAGCATGCAAATTGCGCTTTCTTAATCTCTTTTTTCATAATACAGGGTTCTTAATGTTCCTGGATTACCTCTGTCGTCCTTCTCTTTACATATCCTAAACCATTTGTTTCCATTCTATAGTATGATACTTAAAGCTGAACTGCATAATTTAAAAAAAGGTGAAATTTTAGTGCATTGCCTATGCTATTATAATTGAGAAATGTTTATGGCTCAATTGGGTACCTAATGTCCACTTTTGTATTTATTCTTGTGGACCAACAATTTTAAATAACCTATTCTTGTCTGTGCTCGCAATTCCCCAAAAAACTTTATATGTAGTAATCATTTTTCGCACCATATTACAGGATGATATGAGCTATGTTTAATTCCTTTAGTCTTCCTCATAAAGCATACCTCTCAGCTCAAGTGCCAGTCTAGTAGTATATACCTCTTGACGTTCTCCATCTTAGTGTTGTATTATAAGATATAAGGACTCGCTGGTGCCAGCTATTGCCCTGAACCGGCTGTAGGAGTACTTCTGCTTATTAAGCCCCGGCCTGGGGACAAGATTTAGTTGTTATATTCTGGGAATGGTCGGGCATAGTTATCATTCAAGGTCCTGAATGAGTCGGTATTAAAGTTTCTAAAAGAGGACAGCCTTGTATATGCAGTTGATGCCACTCGTGTGATGAGTATTATGGACAACTGGTTCAGGTGTGATACTGCCCTTAAAGTCTTCTCTTTCCTCTTCCCAGCACATGCTTCACTACTTTGAATTTGCCTGCAGTATCACTTTATTTGATGGCAGTACTCCACCGTATTTATCGTCTTCATATTTGTTTGCGTCATCGGTCAATGCTGACAGAATATAATTCTATCCATTCTGGGAATCATTTACATAGATCATGACAAAGATATGCCCTAGCACTGACTCCTGTAGTATCCTCTAGGACCAACTCGTCACTCTGAAGTCTATTCTCTCTCCATGTCTTCTTTACCTCAGGAATTCAAACAGCCGCTGGAGAACATACTGCCAGTTTCTCTAAATTTTGTACGTGTTTCATCTGGGGGACTGTGCCGAAGGCTTTCTACCAGCCCAGAAATATGCAGACTTCTCTGCCTTGTCTGACCTCTATTGCCAGGTAATAAATTCTATCAAGAATGAGAGGTAAAACTGGCTGTCTAGAAATCCATGAAGTTGCAGTGTTACATTTTTTCTCACTAGATGCTCTACTATCATTTTTCTTACGGTATTTTCAATCACATTCCATATATAGTATAGGTCCAATAAGTGATCCCTGAGGGACTCCACTGGTGACGCCTCGCCACTCCAAGACCTCACCCCTCACAGTGTACTCGCGGTCTTCTGTTGCTTAGGTACTCTCTCATCCAGTGGAGTACCTTCCCTTTCACTCCTGCCTGCATCTCCAGTTTGTGCACCAGTCTCTTATGTGGTACCGTGTCAAAGGCTTTCTGGCAATGTGTGTGTGTGTGTGTGTGTGTGTGTGTGTGTGTGTGTGTGTGTGTGTGTGTGTGTGTGTGTGTGTGTGTGTGTGTGTGTGAGAGTATCTGATGTATCCGCGAGTCTGCAAATATGTTAATACACAAATTGTTTTAATTATACACATGTTTGTATAATATTTCGAACACTTCTGAGACCATTCATAAAGATTAGGGACATTTCAGCGTAATCTGCCATATCATCAGGAACAATAAAAGCCTTCAGCAAACCACGCTTGTCATCACTGAGACACAGAGGCAACAGCCCATGTTATTAAGGTGTTCTAGACCACCGCAAGAGATGCCGGAATATCAATCTCACCTCCTCTTACTTCATTATCATAATTTGCCAAGAGGCCGACTGCGCCACGCTTTTAACAATCAACCAGATACTTATTATAGATGCAGTTCTGCGCTCGCCCCATTACTTGTCAGGTGAGGCAAGTGAGTTGTAAATCCGTGTGTTGGGGGTGGGGTGTGTTGTGGGTGGGGTGTGTTCGGGGGTGGCGTGTGTTCGGGGGTAAGGGTGTGTTGGGAGGAGGGTGTGTTTGGGTAGGGTGTGTTGGGGTGAGATGTGTTGCGGGGTGGGGTTGGTTGGTGTGTGCGTGTGTGTGCGTGTGTGTGTGTGTGTGTCCTTTTCCCCGCTTCGTTATTTACAGCTTGTTCGGAGAGGCAAGTGGTTTTTCTTGGCGAGCCGGAGCAACTTACCTCAAACAAAACATGCTACCTTTCTGTCTCTGTTTCTGACTTTGCTTCATTATTACGTTCTCTATAAGCCACTATTACACCTGTTACCAACAGTAACAAATGTTTCCGAGATGATTCACTAGTAAAACTACAACAAAATTGTCTTAATTGTATTACTAATTCAATGAAAATACCAAAGAGTTGTAAATAATTTAATGTGACCTAGGAAGTAAAATTTCACTACACACACAAACATAATATATATATATATATATATATATATATATATATATATATATATATATATATATATATATATATATATATATATGCTGAACAAGCCTGAATGGTCCCCAGGACTATATGCTGAATGAAAACTCACACCCCAGAAGTGACTCGAACCCATACTCCCAGAAGCAACGCAACTGGTAACTACAGGGCGCCTTAATCCACTTGACCATCACGGCCGTCAAAATATATATATATATTCATATATATATATATATATATATATATATATATATATATATATATATATATATATATATATATATATATATATATTATTAAATATGACCGAAAAAGTAAGATTAATAATTCTAACACGAATTTTCTCAATGTTTCTTATATTCTTTTTCACTGTTGATGGTAACTGAAAAATCAATTCTCCAAAATTCATTTTTATTTTAGACTAGAAATAAAAATGAATTTTGGAGAATTGATTTTTTCAGTTACCATCAACAGTGAAAAAGAATATAAGAAACATTGAGAAAATTCGTGTTAGAATTATTAATCTTACTTTTTCGGTCATATATAATAATATATGTCTACAGGAAAGACTGCTACCAAAATATACTAATATATATATATATATATATATATATATATATATATAACTAATATATATATAACTAATAATATATATATATATATATATATATATATATATATATATATATATATATATATATATATATATATATATATATATATATATATATATATATATATATATACCTTTAGGCCTTCAGGCATTTGTCTTGTATGTTTTGTAACCTTTAAATACACAATAAAGGAAAAAAAAAGGGAAGGGGGTGGTAGGAGAAAAGCACACAGAAACTGTATTGGAGGGGACCTACATTCCCTCCAATGCGTTATGTGTGGTTTCCTCCGAGGCTATGGGTCCCCCCTTCTTCCAGCCAGAGGTGGTACTCCCTTCCCTTTATATTTAAAAATATATATATATATATATATATATATATATATATATATATATATATATATATATATATATATATATATATATATATATACTAGAGTGGGCAAAAGAAGTAACGAAACGAATAAACAGAAAGAAAAGAGGCAAATCACCTCGTTGTCCCCAAATGAGTGCAAATTTCCGCCTTTCTTCATCGTCAGGTTCACTAACCAGTCACTTTATCGCGGGCGCCCTTGGTGCCTCTTGGCTGGTGTCCCACGGCCCAGCAGCCTCTCCAACACTGACTGATAAAAATTATTATTGCCCTCGCCCTGCCCTAGGAAATAAGGCTCTCTCTTGCCTCTCGCTAAAAATAGGGTGGTCCTTTTCTCAATTTTTTTTCTCTGTCTTTTTTTTTAAGGCATCGTGAGCATCGACCCGTTGGAGCTCGATTTTTATTTTTTACTTTCGTGTTGACTGTGTTTGATTTTTTTTGCGGTGTGTGTTTAATTTGTGTTATATGACTGGTCCCAATTTCTTTGTCGTTTGGAATTAAGGATTATTTTGTCTATTTCTCTATTTTTAAGATTCGTTACTCAATTTGTTGCCTGGAAATATACGATACTGGGTTTTCTGTATACCTCACTGTAATAATTAATTCAGTTTTATATATTAGTTTATCTCTCCATAAGCATTTATTTTTACAATTATAAAAAATTAAAGTCCTCATGGTTTTAAATGTTATAATTTTGTCCTTGATTTTTGCACCTGTCCCCACTATGGACAGGTAGATTTTTGTCTAAGTACCTATATATTCTTCCTATCTACTGTTTTAATTGCCTGATGTACTTTACCTGTATTTCCGTTCTCCACCTGAAAACTTTTCTCATTCTGTATGAAAAAAAACCTAGAGATTAAGAAATTCAGAGGTAATAAATTTACATATAATATGTAGCTTAATTTTCTCACAACAAAGCCTTTGCAGATTAATCACTATGAACTGGATATATAACTTACAACAATTATAATGAGCTGCAAACAAGAACGGGAATCCATAAATAAAATTATATATGTGTGCGTGTGTGTGTGTGTGTGTGTGTGTGTGTGTGTGTGTGTGTGTGTGTGTGTGTGTGTGTGCGCGTGTGTGTGTGTGTGTGTGTGTGTGTGTGTGTGTGTGTGTGTGTGTGTATTCATCTAGTTGTATTCACCTGGTTGTGCTTGCGGGGCTTGAGCTCTACTCTTTCAGCCCGCCTCTCATCTGTCAATCAATCAACTGTTACAAACTACTAACTATTTCCCCCCCCCCCACACACAACCAGGAAGTAGCCCGTAACAGCAGTCTAACTCCCAGGTGCCTATTTACTGCTAGGTAACAGAGGCATCAGGGTGAAAGAAACTCTGCCCATTGTTCCTTGCCGGCGCCGGGAATCGAACCCGGGCCATAGGATTACGAGTCCCATGCGCTGTCCACTCAGCTACCAGCGCCCCAGTGTGTGTGTACCACCTCTGGAAGTATTGTGAGGACCCATGATCTTGGAGAAGAAAATAAAAAGCAATTCAGATAAAATCTTATTGCCTATGAATTCGTGCGAGGATTTCATTCTCTTCCCGCCCCATTAGCATTGCTTGTTTATCTATATGTTAGTGTGTCTGTGCATGTATATATATTAATAACTAAAATATATCTATGAATAACTATGCTAAAGCAACCCATTGAAGCTAGCAATAAACATTCTGTGGCAGAGGCAACAAACACAAATTTCAAGGCCATGCCACAATAGCACTTTTAGTCAACCCTCACAAACAGCTTACACAAAAACCAGTTGAAGAAAACATTCTCGGTCAAGATTCATTAACCTCAACATACAGCATTCTCATATTACAATAACATTCTTGTAAACATTAAAAACAAAAACACCAAAATAAAATGTCTACCAACCAACAGCTGCCAAAAAAAAAGAAAAGTTTATGACCAAACAAAATTGTATGAATTTGCTTTTAGTGAAGACACTCCACACAAGCATTGTCCTACACCAGTCAGCACCAACACCCGTAAGAAAACAACAATTAAAGACAAGATCCTGTATTAGAATCCTTTAACGGTAATCAAACCCACACAAACAACATTAAAAAGTAATAACTATCGCAAAACATTCTCCATAATCATTTTTAAAATGAGATGAAGAATGGCATTTCTGGAGGCATTTCTGGCCAAAGAATTGGTCCCGCACGAGCATTCATGACTAATTGTGAGTCAGTGAGCCTCGTGAACTCGTAGGGACTCTCATAACAGTCCTTATGAGTCAGCATGTTTCGTGAAGTCATGGGGGACTCCCTATAACCGTCATTGTGAATCAGGAAGTCTCATGAACTCATAGGACTCTCATAACTGTCCTTATGATTCAGTATGTTTCATACTGACTTATAAGGGGACATATAAGTCAGTTACATATAAGGTAACATATAAGTTACATATAAAGGATATGTAAGGGACATGAAGGCAGTTACATACTGACTTCACACTGAAGTCCCGAGGACTCCCGTAACAGTCACTGTGAATCATGGGAAGTCTCATGAACTCATAGGGTCTCCCATAACAATCATTGTGAGTCGGCAAGCCTCATGAACTCTAGGGATCTTTTTGACCACACTTCGCGGCCTCACAAAGCCAAGGCTCGCAACCCGTGTGTAATGATATGCAACAAATGAAGACATCCACAACGCCCCCTAAGAAAGAGTCATTCATCCCGGCCGATAAGGAGTCGCTAAGGGTGAGAATCGTCCGTCACTTGCTCATTAATGCAGTGATATGTACCAATGAGATAGTTTAGCATATTCATACCCTCTAGATTAAAATCCTTGTGGCGAGAAATTGATATTTGATGCATGGAACAGCGTGGGACAACAGTCTAATATTTTAGTTTTTTTTTTGGGGGCGTACACATGAAAAGCATTTATTTGTCATTCTCAGCTCAGCAGGGCCGTGATATACATCTAACATACAAGGGAACACACAGAACAACAGTTATATAGATTATAGGGGTCTAATTTAGCAACGAAACACATGCTAGGCTGACAACGCTGCCTTAACAAGGATAAACACACACACACACATACACACCATATAAAGCCAACGAGAAACACCTTTCTCACGGCGCAAATAGAAGCAAACGGGATAAAGACAAAAAAAACACTTAACCAAGCGCAGGGTTTGGGGGGGGGGCAATAGCTGAAGTTTTAGCTTTGTATATTCTTTGTATCCTACTTACGACTTCCATGTTTCACATTCGTAGGGGAAGCGAGTGGTGAGCCGGTATCTTGGGGAGATTACGAAAACGTTTTCCTCATAATTGCATGGCATTTCCTGACGTGCATGACAAGGAGTCCTCCTCCCGTCCAGATATTATCTCCTACCACCAGTGGTATTCCACGGCCCTTTAGTCACTGGAATGAAGCACGCAGCGGAAACACTTTGGGAATCCACCTTGTGATGGTACGTAGAGGCCACTTTGCGACGAGGATATAGGGCCACGTTGGGACCAAGAATAGCAGCCACTTTGGAAAGCAAATCTTGGACCACGATTGGGGCCACTTTGGAACACCACTTTTGAACCACAATTAGGAGCCACTTTGAAAAGCCACGAAGGATTGATGATACTGAACACTTTAGAATCACAAGTAGTGTCACTTTGAATATCCACTTCAGGAAGATATTATAAGTCACATTCATATAATTATTTTCCAGAATTTTTATCTTTTTCTTGAGTATTCTATTTTATTGAGTTATTACTTAAGATTCTTTAGCCGTTTCATAGTTTCACGAAAGGGATTTTCTAAATGAAAGACGTATATATTTTACTAGGCTTAATCATTAAAATAATTAAATATCCTTCCACTTTCCATCAATGTGACAAAAAACAACATTAAACTTTGTGATTTTGTATAACTGCAAACTTTTTTTTTCTCTTAAGTTCTTGATTTGAGTAGGAACATAAAGGTGCTCTGGGCAGTGAGGTAGGTTTAACCAATATTTCTCTAATAATATACTTTTAAGGCTATTCTGGAAACAAATAATTATCACTAATCATCACAATGGCTAAAAAATATGGGTTTGCTGAGAATTTCACATTTAATTCTAAACTAAAATATAACGAGGAACTGTGTAAGGGAAAAAGAAACAAATAATGACGATTCTAAGGAAATCCTAAAATGTATAGGTTTGTCTATGATAGGTGCTTCTTTACATAACATTTATACGTATATGTGTGTGTTTGTGTGTGTGCGCGGGTATGGAACTCCATCTAAAAAAAGAAGAAAAAACGTGAGAAAACTCGGAAGGGTTCATTAGTTTGCAACGAGGCTGGTCCCAGAATTGCGAAGGATAGAGGTGTAAAGAGAGACTGAATGAATTAAAACTGATGACGCCAGAGAAGAGGAGAGTGAGTGAGAGAGAGAGAGAGAGAGAGAGAGAGAGAGAGAGAGAGAGAGAGAGAGAGAGAGAGAGAGAGAGAGAGAGAGAGAGAGAGAGAGAGAGAGAGAGATGGAGACATGAAAGGGACGTATAAAATTCTTAGGGTGACAGAGTGGAAAAAAAGAAGAACTATTCATAAAGACTACCTATGGAACTAAAGTATAGATTGCAACTAAAGACTCACATAAGTCATAGGGATGTTAGAAAGTTTTCTTTTAGTATAAAAGTAGTGGGAAAATGGAATGACTAATAGGTACCTATTTACTGTTAAGTGAACAGAGGCATCAGAAGAAAGAAGACCTGGTTATTTGTCTCCGCTCGGCCGGGAATCGAACCCGGGTCGTGGGCTATGAATCCTAAACGCTGTCCATTTGGCAGCGAGCCTGTGTGTGTGTGTGGTCTTACTTAATTGTGCTTGCGGGGGCTGAGCTTCGGCTCTATGGTCCCGCCTCTCAACTGGTGTACTGAGCCTAATGGGCTCTATCACATCTCCATTTGAATCTGTGCACGGAGCCTGCTTCCACCACAACACTACCTGCGCGCGAGCGTGTGTGTAAAAACAGTATAATATAATGACAAGATCCAATAGACGCGTACTTTAAAGCGTCAGCCTCTATCCATCTCCCTTAGCCAATGAAAAATATGAGCTAGGCAAAGCATCCCAGGTGACCAGGTCGCTAACAACACAGGCATTACGATCCATTACCAGACACGGTACTCAGGCGATATACCCGGCACTCAAAGTGTGGTGGCCTCGACTTGATGCATGTGCTCATGACCTTGGGCCAGGGTGTAGCAGCCTTGATGAAAACATCAACGCCCCGCAACACGTGTCTGGCTGGCCATGTATCACCTGAACATCAACGAGGCACCTCAGTTTTACACGCAATTTACATCTAAATGTACATGAGAGATGCATTCCGCGTCGTGAGTTATCGATTTTCTTTAACGCTTGAATCTTAAAAATATGTGAAATATGTATGTGCGTATTATATATATAAATATTATATACATATATTATATATATATATATATATATATATATATACATATTATATATATATATATATATATATATATATATATATATATATATATATATATATATATATATATATATATATATATATTATATATATATATATATATCCTCCTCCACCCTCTATAGTAAACCCCCGTTCATACTATGCCATTATCACCAACTCATCGTTACCTACATCGTTACCAGTCATAAACTAAGCTTCCAAACACTACCCCTCAATTCTCACGTCACTGCTCAGCAACTCATGAAACCCCACAATCCTACCTCTACTTCTCCACCAATATACCATCAACCAACCTCTACCTCTCTACTAACACACCTGTTCCACCCATCCTCCACCCATGTACCCTCACCTCCCCCCCCCCCCTCAACTCCTCCTCTCACACACCCACCAACCCATCTTTTCCCCCCGCTTCACCAATCCATACACACCCCCTCCACTCCCTCACTTCTACCTACTCTACCTTGTTTACAAATGAACCGAGAAGCATAGCCCGTGGGCAAGTTCCACTCTCAGTGGGAGGAGTGTCTATCAGCCGTGGGGGAAAGGTGGGGGGGGGGGGGGGGTGGCGCACTCCTGCCCCAGGTCTATGACTTCTCCACCGGATTAATGGCTGCTAATTATAGATGGAGAGTGATTTGAGGAGCCGAGATGGTCAAGTTAAACGAGAGGGAGGAGGAGTAGTGGTTTGATACACTGTACTTAATGGATTATGTTGTTAGTTTTGACGCAATCATTTGCATGTCAAATTCTCAAACGTATATTTATGCATACGCATATATATATATATATATATATATATATATATATATATATATATATATATATATATATATATATATATATATATATATATATATATATATATATATATATATATATATACGAACGTTATATATTTTGAAAAGGAAATGTGAAGATCAATGAAGTCATCTCTCCATGACAGGTGACTGTGACAATCAGGTAACGTTGTCATTCTTATGCACACCGACGGTCGTAACTGGCGACTTTTACAGCAGTTAGATTAACTGCGCTTACTGATGCCGGACAGCTGCACGCACACATATGAATCCATCTGCATACAAATGCTAAGAACCACATCATTGCTATATATCATGCCTTGTAAGTATATAATCGGCACGCTCGCGTGCACATACACATACACACACACACACACACATGTATGTACGTACCCTCGAAGGCTCAATGAAAAAAAAAACAGTTTACATCATCAGAGCTCTCGCTACTACTCCATACATCATGTTTTTCCCCCGTGCCACTTGTGGTGGCTCCGTGATTGGCTCTAGAAAAGTACACCTTTCTCATTCTCCTGTTTATAAGTACACTTTTACTCTATATTTTCTTGTGTACATGTATACCTCTCTCCATATTCTCCTATTTTAGAAGTATACTTTTTTCATCTACATTCTAATATGGAGAAGTACATATCTCTCCTCTACAGTAGAGAAGTATACTTCCCTTCATTCTCCAGAGGAAAAGAGTTCTCTTTCCTCTTAATTCTCCAGTAGAGAAGTAAAGTTTGCTCTACGTTTGTCTGCAGAGACGTACACTTATCTCTTCTACATTCTCCTCTCGCCGAGGACACCCACAGGAGTTTGTTTACCCTTTTGTCAGTCCCTTCTTTTGATGCGGCGCCCATCAGCCTTTCTCACCTGGCTAACATTCTTCAGGTAAATCATAGTATTCATATTCATTTATTCTGTTCAAAGTCTCCGCAAACTAATACAGCACACACACACACGCATACACATTCATGACTGTAATCTTTACCCCCCAAATTATATTTTTTTGCAAAAAAATGAAAGCATCCAGAGATGCATAAATCTGCATGTTCAATTGACCGATACATTTACAGGCAAAATGATCTAGTAAATAAGTGCAGAAACCATTATAATATGTGACTCATATATGCAGTTATATTCAGATATTATTTTTTTATGTTATTGGCATTCCAAAGAAGCACTCCAACTAGTGTACTCAATCCATCAGTGAACTGATGATCGCATCCACAACTGTGCTGATTGTTATAATAGATGTCAATCACATGTCATCCTTGGCACTTATTGGCACTGATGGGATCATAACATGTATTATTCAATACATGCTAAAATTCAATATAATTCAAGAGGAAAGATTATAATAAAAAGATTATGGAAAGTAGGACTTTTTGGTTCTGTTAGTGAAATGTGAAGCTTTCAGCTCATTTGTAAATTGTGGTAATTTTCCATTTATTTTCTATACAAAAAATATATTTAAATCAAGTATTTTCTATACCATTTATTTCAAGATTTTAATTAAGGCCCAAAACTAAGGTATTTAAGTTTTCCAAGAAAATAAATTGGTTTAACATTAAATCCGGGCCCATCGCCCCCTTGAGACGCTGGGATATGTGAACAAATGTCCGCCACTTCTCCCCCTAAATGGATTCAATTTAGGCTGAGTGACTGTGAAATGGCGCCACTTTTGTCTCAATTTTCGCCAGCATTACTCTGAGGTCAGGATTTTCTTGGCCATCACTTGCTGGGCAAAATGTTTGGAGATCTTAGTGAGGAGGAGCGTCAGGAGAATACTGCTCCGGAAATGCGCTAGTGCTGAAGAGGGGCAAGTCTTCAAGTTACAGATGCTTACAATGTGAGGTTCCTCCTCTTGGACGGGAGGGTGAGTGTAAGTAATCCCGGTGACGGCGTTATCTTGAAGGGTAGAGACACCGAGAATCCGAGGGATGAGTGGGACCATACGGGCCACTGGCACTCACTGGGCACTGGACACTGAGAGGGGGTGTGTTCACTGAGGGGCACCACGCTAGCGACTGGCCCGGTGCGTGGCCGGGCTGGGCGGTACAGGCGTGGGTGCGCGCGGGGCGGGCGGTGGGGACACACTGGTCGCGCGCCGCCGCCGCCGTCCCCGCCGCCGCTGCTGCTGCTGCTGCTGCTGCCAAGGGGGCTGACTGAGGACTACATAACCCCTCCTCCTGATCCCTGCCTGTCTTACCTAGCCACCAGCAAAGCCAGCCAGCAACCCCACCCCACCCCTCGCCTCGTCCAACACGCCATAATACGATCAAAATCTGGCTTCGAGCCCTTCTGGGGCACGTCCTTTGCCATGGCATCGATGTGGTAGTGCCAAGCCTGCCATCTGAGGCCCTGGGGCGACTCGCCAACACGTGACCCTGTGTACTCAGCCCTCCTACGTCTCCCCTGTCATAACACCGACATGGACAACTACGTTTTATGAGCTCCAAGCTCATAAAATAACTCCAAAATTGCGTAGTTCATCTGGTCACTAATTGAGCTGAAAACTGGGGAGGAGTTGGTGTGGTGTGGAGTGTGTTGGTGGGCGTAAGGTGGCCACAGCCACCTTGCAGTTGCACATACCCGACCTCGTTACTGGGATCCTGGGCTCTGGCATAGCAATCACCACATATGCCAATGGCGGCGAGGTTGATATTTTTGAGTATTTGGCGGGTGTGTCACGTGACCGCGGCCAACCAATCGTCGTTACGGGGAGGTTTGGCAGGGAGAGCTGGGCGGGCCGTGAGGGGCTCATCTCGCCCACACACGCACGCACCAACCTACGCAAGCCACACACACTCACACACGCAATCATAAAAGCACGCAACGCGCGTTCCGTTCTCCCTAAGCGCCCCAACTCTGCATCACGCAGGCGTGAGCTGTCAGTCACCTCCCAAGGACAACCCCATACCAATATATCCTTGTGATCTGTACAAGATCGCCTTTCCTAATGGTTCAGATAAACATTGCGATGTGTTCCTTCAGTCTGTTCTCCGGATGTCCACTGGTCTTGCCTGATGTCCAAAGAAGCTTAAACAAACACTAGACAGCTGACTCGTACCACTGGCGTCTCATCTTCAATATTTTGTGGTCATTTACTCTTTATTTCCGTTTAATATAGTTATTGCTTCTAGTGAGAACATTTTGTTGATTATTTGACCATTTGCATATAAAGATGCATTGGGTTTGCAATCCCACTTCTGGCAATTTGTCAAAACTTATTAATTGCTTTAATTTATCTTAAAAAAAAAGAACATTTCTGTAATTGTAAAACCTTAAAGTTTACTGCCTTTCTTGGTTTTCAACTCGTCAGTAAAGTGTCCTATCATGTCCTATCACCTTGAAATAAATATCAGTAAAGCAATATCCATATGATACAGAATACATTATTACTTGTATAATATTAGGAATTAGGTTATACATATAGGGGGGCAATAAAAGGTATTAATACATAGTTATAATATCTTACTTCAATGTACATGCATTCAAAGGAAAGCGTTTACATGCATTCAAATACATATAAATATATATAGATTACAATATACATAATCTTCGAGTTTCCCTCAATCAGTTCTATATTCTGATCACATCTAAATTATACAACTGATTCATTTGCTTGCGGACGCAGTGCTTCAGCTCCACCACCAACAGTATACAGATTGTTTTAACACACACAATTAAATGCATGATTAAACATAATATAAAAAAATTCCCTACGAAATATCTTTTGAAAATTTAGTGCGTCTTATAGTAGTGCGCATCCATCCAGTCTCTTAATGGATGCCTGACGTCTTATACGACGTCAAAAACGGCATATAGTTTATTTTTGAATACTTGGTAGGAGAAAAGCCCACCCATTTGGGCTGGACGGTAAAATGACGGTGTCACTTCATGCAAGTCGGTGTTCAATCCCCGACCGTTCAAATGGTTGGGCACCATTCCTTTCCCCCCCCTCCCCCACGTCCCATCCTAAATCCTTAGCTTGATCCCTTCCTAGTATTATATAGTCGTAATTGGCTTGGCGGTTTTTCGTGATAGTTTCTTTCCTTGCTTGACAACCAGTAGCCAAACTACACTTGCCTCTATACACAGGCATACACACACACACGCGCGCGCGCGTGGGATCCAAGGGTCAATGCTCGATCCTGCAGGCACAAATAGGTGAGTACACACACACACACACACACACACACACACACACACACACACACACACACACACACACACACACACACACACACACACACACACACACACTCCGCCCTTTTCCTTCCCCCGTCCTTTGCAATAAATAGCTGATAATAGCAAGAAGTGAATGATGCATTGCACTCAACAAGCGATCTGGTTACTTGAAGTGGATAAGGACGGGAGGGGGGAGCTGCAACACTGCCCACTGGCACCAGTTGCACACACCTGACAGCTTTACACTGCCCACTGGCACACACCTGACAGCTTTACACTGCCCACTTGGCACTCACCTGACAGCTTTAAGTGACTTCAAACAATGTCCATAAGGAGGGTAAGAGTCTGCCCTGTCTCATTCTTTTCTTAACTTAATTTTACATTCTCTTGACTATTCAATCAATTAAATCAAAGTTTAGTAGATAATAATAAACAAGTACATAACGATTTTCATGTCACGAATTAAACTGTGTAAATACGTAATTAAATCGGGAACTAAGTCAAGTATTTACGCATAATACGAGATCATTTATAATGTTTACAATTACATTTACGTTTTATTTACAAAATTATATGAAGCAGAGTTTTTAATGCTTGAATATGTAGTAAAATATAACAGTACCGTACTGTACTATACAGTACTGGACAGTTCTGCACAGTACTGTACTATATAGTACTGGACTGTACTGTACTATATAGTACTGGACTGTACTGTACTAAACTCTCACTCATTGCGAGTGCTGCGTACATATTTACGCCCTTCGGTAACCTCTAAGAGTATGTATTTCCCTATGTATACAAAAAGGGACGATTTCTTTTTTTCTTTTTCAAATTGACTCTCGTTCTTTTAAGCATATTTAAGACAGTAAACAATAGTAACTGCAATGTATAATACACCTAGATTTTAGTAAGGTTTTGATACTTTCTACACAAGAAGAAGATAGAGGCGCGTGGTACTGGATACCTTCTCAAACTGGATTAGAGTACATCTGTATACTGACGTACTGGAAACAGAGTCAGCACCAATAGAGTTAAATTCAGAATGAGGAATTGATGCAAGTTTGAATTTGCTCTTTGAATCCTTTGTTGTTCACCATGTAGATTAAGGATTTAGATAACGAAGTGAACAACAATAGTAGTCAATTTTCTGATGACGCTAAAAGGAGGCAATAAACTCAAATTAACAAAAACGGTATAGGGCTAAAGTCACTATCAAGAGATATAGAAATTTGAAGATGCACTTAAATACTCAGATAAATAGGATTCTAAGACTAGAAAATAAGACTAGGAGAATCACGAAATCAAATTGCGACCTGTTTCTAGGAATCAGTCATGATTAGTACGTTTCCAAACCCCCAAAAGCCACAGTATATATGACTGAAATAAGGTATATATAGTGCTTGATTTATATCCAAAAGTGTTAGAAATATATTATAAAATAGGAGGAAAATAAACACGAAGAGGTGGACCCAACATCTCGGTGAATATACAGTGAGAGTTTATTATAGTCCAACCAGCAAGTATACTTGCTGGTTGATCACTAAGTTTTTGGGCTGGACTTAATAACCCCCACCAGAGATTGACAGGCCTTAAGCCCAACACAGAAACAAAGCTAATGTAATCCTTCAACATTATCTGGCCATTATGAGACCCAACTTTGATTAAGCAGTACAGCTTGGGACTCTGTACTATACAATGTAGTTACATTGTCTTCAGAACCTACAGAACAGCGTGACTAAGTCAATCCCAGAAAACAGAAACCCTCCCTGTCCGACCTAGACGAAGTAAAGCGTTAAGTGTGTGTGAACTTGGGACACACACACACTAGAGCATTACATCTTACACTTAAAATATTTAACCCATTTCGAGGTAAATTTAACCTTACGCTGCATGAAACAGCAAATGCACAATGAAATTCAGCGGCAACGATCACAATAACATTTCTTGACAGACTTAGGAAATTATATTTGTCCTAAAAGAGACATAAAGCATCAAGGGACGTGACAAATACAAGGATTTAACAAACGGTAATTTAAAAAGATTGATAACAATATCAATCCAATTTGGGAAATAAAGCCAATATGGATTCCAATTGGGTCATTTTAGAGTTAGCGAGCAAATAAGTAAACACGGGTCCAGAAATATTATTGACCTGAAACATTATGGAAAAAAATAACTAAAAAATTTAAAAATAAGAAAATGATTGAACTACTTTCAACTATTTCTAATTTTCAGGTTGAATAAGAAAATGAATGGGATTTCGTTTTTTATGAAATATGTATTGACTCGCATGGGTCATTAGACCTATTTCAGAATAATACAACTTTATATTCATATGTCGCATAGTTGAACATTCGTCCTGTATGTCGTACAGTTGAACATTCGTCCTGTATGTCGTACAGTTGCACATTCGCCCTGTATGTCGTACAGTTGCACATTCGCCCTGTATATCATACAATTGAACATTCGCCCTGTATATCATACAATTGAACATTCGCCCTGTATGTCATACAATTGAACATTCGCCCTGTATATCATACAATTGAACATTCGTCCTGTATGTCATACAGTTGCACATTCGTCCTGTATATCAGATTATTGAACATTCATCCAATGTGCTGAAATGAAGAGCATAAAGAAAATAAACAAATATAATAATTGCCGAATATTACAGCACTTCGTATCCTGGATGCAAATATAATTTGTTTTTCAAGTCCTACATATTATGAAGTTTTATAATAAAAATACATGCAATGTAACGTATGTATTGCATGTACATACAATGTGCATGCAATGATATTATAATGTAACATTGTAAACACTTAGAAATACACATTTCTACGAGTTTTCTTTTTTTTTTGGGGGGGGGGAGAAAGGGGTATGGAGGAGGGGTAGAACGTATAGAGGGGAAGGGGGTGAAGGGAACTATGAGGAGAAAGCACCAAGCTATTACGACTATATAGTACTTAGAAGGGATCAAGATTAAGATTTAGAATGGGACGGAGGGGGTTGGGGGAGGAGAAGAAATGGGGCCCAACCACTTGGACGGTCGGGGATTGAACACCGACCTGCATGAAGCATGACCGGGAGAGGGAGGGGGGGGGGGTGAGTGTGTTAAAAAAAGGGGTCTTCTGAAAAAAATCAGCCTGTATCGATATACATGAGTTGTACATTTGTTATACAAACATAACCTAACTCTGAAGTTCAGACGACGAGTTACAATGACGTGACTGAAGATATGATGACCAAACCTCACATCAGGAGATGTGTGGAGCATCATCATGGATCATCCACAAGATGCCTGGAATTCCAGAAATGTAGCAAAAGTCATCCATTATAATATTCTATGGAGCTAACGTCGATAAAAGACGGGCTGCCAGTATAATATACGTGTGAGCTTCATCACGAGCAGAAGAGAGAGTGAGAGAGAAAGTGAAAGAGAGAGAGAGAGGAGGGGGGGGGGGGGGAAGGCAAGAGATTGAGAGGAGGGAGACATGTAAGAGGAGGAACAGCAGCATCCCTTGATCAAAGAGGGAGAAGAACCAGGCCCCGGGCCGGCTGTTGCTGTACCTCAGGACAATAACTCATCAGTAGCTCGCGGAGTCACCCTCGCACAATATCACAGTGACACTTTATCAGCTTTAGCCAGCGTCCACCACCGCCGCCAGAATCTAATCCCGACTCACCCTCCTCCACTAACCGAAATTAGACTCCACCAGCAGTTCCTTAAGGCTCAAAATCAGTGCCTCGAAGAGCTTGTTGCTCGACTGAAGGGAGGACTGTGGGGAAGCAGCGTCTAACCAACAGGACGGCGTAATCGCTGGATTCGTCAAGGGGAGTGTTTCTTATTGTCAAGGTCTGGCTCGGGCGGCCCCCTCTTCGCGACTCCCAGCCCGGAATTACGCATCTTCGATACATTCATAAAACTGAAGCGCCGACGACAAGTTAGCGCAGTTAGCGCTCTTCTCCGCCGACCACGTGTTAAATCATGCGGCAACTTGCCTGTGTCATTACGCCACGAAAATTACAGGGATGGCTGTAATGCACTCGAGAGACGCTGCATACTGGATGACGCGAGGGGTTGGGGGTGGTTCTGCAGCAGGGAGGGGGGGGATGGGGTGTTTTGGGGAGTGGGAATGGGCAAGTCCTCATCTGAGGAGAGGACGTATGATGCGGAAGTGGAGGGGGAATGGGGTGGGGGACTTATTCTGCGGGTAGGGAGGTGCAGAAACCATGCTGCGGAGGAGGCAGACAGGGAGGGCACAACCTTTGCTGGAAGAGAGGTTGCGGAAAGGTAAGATCTGTGGTGAGTTGAGGGGAGGGCTTGTAGAACCTGAGCTACGGGTGAAGAGCTACCTTTACCCCCCTCATCTGCGCTGAGGGGGTAAAGGTACAGTTGTGTTGAGGGGATAAAGGTAGGATCTGCCTTGAAGGTCAGGAGGAGAATGGGAGGGAAGGTAGGATCTGCACTGCATAGAGAAGGCAGGTCTTGAACTGAAGGGGCCAAGGCGAAGTAAGTCTTCTGCTTCTGGGGGGCACGGAGGGCTGTCCTGGAGGATGTAGAGATGAGTGCGAGCATCATGCGAGGGGAAAACAACAAGGTGAACAGCGGATGAATCATACGAGTCGTGGATGAAAATGTGAGGCGGTATTATTGTGCTCATCCCTGTACACTTGAATGTGATTCCTGAGTGAAACGCTCAAGAAAAGCCCCAGTTTCTTCTCAGTAGTAACTGGCAGGAAATTGAACGGGGTAACTAGAAGGAAAATGAGGATATACAAATTCTAGTTTGAGAATCTGTAGTTCGCATCAGCAACTTAAGTGGAAGGAGTTCCTCTCTACATCAATAGTCAAATCTTCCTAAACTTTCAAGCCATTGAGTTTCACCCAATATCTTCCCTCCCTCCCTGTTAATGTTACGATAATGATACGATATTTCATCCTAAGCAAAGTGAATCCAGTAAAGGGGTAATAAAGTTACAGGTCGATGTACGGTGGGACGAGCCAGTCGCAGCCATGCTGTCTCGAATCACACAAGAAAGATCAAATAGTATATGATGACTTCACTTGAATTCCCTCTAGAATGAAAGCATTAATATCAGCCTCCTGTACTTTAGTCCTCTCACTCAATACTTCACACCGTTTACGGTATCGACTAATCTGTTCTTTTTAATTGTTCTCGACCACTTACTACATTGATGAAGTTTAAGCCACCCAAGAGGAGGCACGGGCATGAGTAGCCCGTTAGGAATTACTTCAAATAGGAGGCATCGTTATATTGAGGTCTCCCGTGCACCATCCCCTAGTTACAGCCCCACTCCTGTGCCAGGTAAGTCCACTACGAGCTCACCATAGCCCACGCGTCTTGGAACTTTTTGTTCCGAGTCGCTGAATCTAAAAACAACCACATCTACCTCGATAGGTTAGGTGAGTTACTTGGGTTCTCACGCTTCTGGTTAAGTAAACAAGTTAAGAACGTCAAGTAATTCCCGAGTAAAGGAAGGATCTTCCAAAAACGAAACTGAAGAAGTATTTATTTCAACCCTAGAATGTAACTGTTCATTTATACAATGGTAATAAATATATGCTATATACATTTTCGTCTGTCCTCCATGGACAGAATTAGAGATCCTATTCGAGTTATTTAGCACTCAAGCACAGAAGGTGACTGTAGTGCTGCTACAGTGCTAACAGATTTTTTTTGCATACTTCTTGATAATTACGTCTGTAGTCTTACACATGACCAAGCACAGAGATGGACTGGGAACGTACACCGGAGAGACTGAGTGATCGTTCATCCGGTGACTAAGGTAGCAATTAATAGAGATCCCAGAAACTATATAACCGGTCCAGTCCTTCATAACCAACAATTTTCTGTATAGGGTTTCGTGTTGTATACATTTCGCCAAACGACATTAACTGGTTGATTTATGCACGGTCCAGCTGGTTTGCAAGCCATTGTGCATATTTATGCCCCTCTGTAGCTTGTAACACTTAAACTTCTCTGCACAGCCTATGACATTATTTCCCAATATACTTCATGTATAGTATATTAAGAGTATACTTCCTTATGTAACCAAAAATAACAATGAAATTTCGAGTCAGCAAAATAACATTACTGAAATATTAATATTATTATTATCTAAGAACAGTTACGACTGCCCTTGCGAGAGGTGTGCTCCGTCGTAGACCCTGTAACACTTATTCACAACAAGGGCGTAGTGTCAAGAGGCCCTCCAGCTCACTAAGGACTTGTTATTGCTGACTGCAGGCCGTAGCAAAGTCATTTCACGGGAGCAATTGCACGCCCTTCCCTGTGGCATTGCAACGGGGGCGGCGTGCAACATGCGAGACGCCAGTGTTGTTGATGCAACGAGCGATCAACTCGACTCGTACTGAGAAAGATTCTCGTTCACTGTGATTTTTGTCTTCTACTCTTTTTGTTTAAAGAGCTTTGTTTATTATTGATTGTCAATGTGGTGTGACGCGAGGGGAGAGGGAGGGGGGATGGATTGGGATGAATGGATGGAGTTGGGGGGATTGGGGTGAATGGAAAGATCAAGGGGGGCGGAGGCCAGAGTAAGGGAACAATAAACTTTTGTGCTACACAAACTTTTTTGAGATATTTGGTGATGATTTCTTTTGTTTTACGTTGATTATTGTTTAGCTGCAACCGGCTATTTTTTTATGATATTTTTGTTTGATTGAACACGAACATTACACGATATTAAAAATAATTACACGGTGCGACACGACTATCTACTTCCTTCCAAGCCCCTGCTCACGATAGACTTGTAATCTCACCCCCTGTTGCCACACACACATAAACTATTTACATATCTATGATCTGGACTCGACGAGCTAGACCAACTTCTTTGTGCTGTCTATTCTCCGAGGCCTCCATTGTTTGGCCTGGCGCACTAATTCATAAAAGTTCTATCCAACAATGTCACATAGAGAGAGAAGACCACCTACTGGGGAATTCTGGCAAGGGAACGGGAGGGGGCGAATTCTAGAGAGAGAGAGAGAGAGAGAGAGAGAGAGAGAGAGAGAGAGAGAGAGAGAGAGAGAGAGAGAGAGAGAGAGAGAGAGAGACTCATCACTGATGAACTTAGTTGAATGTCTCAAGCTTTCTAAGGTCTGTCCCCGCAAGCATTCAAGCAATATCGGTATCTTGAGAACTTCATAATGAACACACATTGTTTGCGCTGTCAGCAGCTGCAGCTATACATTACACAAACAAAAAATATACTTATCGGAAGGTGATATTATGACGCGGAATATCGACAGGGGTAAAAAAACCCGAAAAAAAGCCAAGGCTAGTCGGCAACACCAACTCAGCTGCCGGTCTGGGAGTTTAGTCCCGGGGCGAGGCTGGGGGCAAGGGCCGGGTGGGGTTGGTGAGGGGAGCCTGAGGGAGGTAGGAAGGAAAGTCAGGCCGAATGGGAAGGAGGATTGGGGGGGGTGGGAGGGCCGAGAGAGAGAGAGAAGGGGAGCCAGGGGGAGTGTCCATTGTGAGAGGGGAAGCCGAGGGGGAGTCGCTTGTCAGGGGAGAAGTTCCCCCTTAATATTTATGGGTGTAACCTCTCAACACTCCTCGAGCGAGCGGGCACCTTCGGCAGCCACGTCGGCCGCGTCGTCAGCACCGTCATGGGAGATGGAGGAGACTGGACGGAAAACTAACCAACAACTGGATAAAATACCACTAATTATACCATTTTAATTTGTCTTCAGCAGGTCGTCCGAGATGCGTTACACCGCGCGCGTGCGCACACACACACACACACACACACACACACACACACACACACACACACACACACACACACACACACACACACACACAGGAATTTTTACACCAGTAGATTGACGGTTGAGAGGCGGGACCAAGGAGCCAAAGCTTAACCCCTGCAAGCACAACTAGGTGAGTGCACACAGACACACAGACACAGACACACAGACACACACACACACACACACACACACACACACACACACACACACACACACACACACACAGACAACCCACAGGCAGCACCTCATAACAGCTGTCTAACACACAGTTCCTACTTCCTTTTAAGGGAACAGCCACATCAGGTGAAAGGAAACGCTGCCCAATTGTTATTCTTCCGACCGGCGATGGTGTATGTGAAGATTTTTGCATCGCATGTTTCCACATTTCCAAAACTCTGACGTTTGACAAACGCGATTCTCTCAAGGGTTAGAAAATATGTAAAATGTTGGAAATACTGTCCACTGTTAATCACAAAACATGGTGTAATTTGGAAAATGAGAGTGCAATGTTTTCATTGGTGTTATTAGAGCAATCTCTTGTTGACTCGCTCGTCGTAATTACTGTCATATTTACCTTTCATACCAATTTTAAATTTATATTTAAACATTCCCCATGATGAACGAGCATCGAAATTTATGTAGCTTTGAAGTGTTTTATATTACAGATGAATTTAGTGATTTAACATGTCAATTTGTTTGAATATAGGATACAGAGTTTGCATAAACACACACACACACATTTATATTATATATATATATATATATATATATATATATATATATATATATATATATATATATATATATATATATATATATATATATATTATATATATATCTCGCAAGCTTTGCAGAGTAACCGGTTGTTGTGAGGACTGTCAAAGGGGGAAAGAGGTAGGCATGAATGCCCCTTTGCATGCAGTGGCAAATGCTATAAAATTTCAATCTAGCTACATACCAGACTCTATTCTCGGAAAGATTTAATAATCATATTATTATCTACGTAATTTAGCGTTAGCAACCCACCCAAAAATTATGAGAAACCTCACTGATCAACGCATACAAGCTCGACACGATAATACATTAAAAAGATTCAGTAGTTTCTTTGTATTCTTTTTTTTTCTTAATTGATAGAGACACTATGTATTGTAGTTTTAGTGATGAAGAAGGTGTGTATTTAATGTGTGATGGAGATTGTGTGTATTTAATGTCGCTACAGTGCTGAAGATAAATGGGTAGTGAAGATTTGGCATCCGTTACCCAAGCAATACGGAGCATATCTGTGTACTCACCTAATTGTACTCACCTAATTGTGCTTGCGGGGGTTGAGCTCTGGCTCTTTGGTCCCGCCTCTCAACCGTCAATCAACTGGTGTACAGATTCCTGAGCCTATTGGGCTCTATCATATCTACATTTGAAACTGTGAATGGAGTCAGCCTCCACCACATCACTTCCTAATGCATTCCATTTGCTAACTACTCTGACACTGAAAAAGTTCTTTCTAACGTCTCTGTGGCTCATTTGGGTACTCAGCTTCCACCTGTGTCCCCTTGTTCGCGTCCCACCAGTGTTGAAAAGTTCGTCCTTGTTTACCCGGTCGATTCCCCTGAGGATTTTGTAGGTTGTGATCATGTCCCCCCTTACTCTTCTGTCTTCCAGTGTCGTGAGGTGCATTTCCCGCAGCCTTTCCTCATAACTCATGCCTCTTAGTTCTGGGACTAGTCTAGTAGCATACCTTTGGACTTTTTCCAGCTTCGTCTTGTGCTTGACAAGGTACGGGCTCCATGCTGGGGCCGCATACTCCAGGATTGGTCCAGGATTGGTCCAGGATTGATTGGAGTACTGGAGTACTCCATACTCCAGGAATGTGTGTGTGTGTGTGTGTGTGTGTGTGTGTGTGTGTGTGTGTGTGTGTGTGTGTGTGTGTGTGTGTGCGTGCGTGCGTGCACACGCGTGCGTTTTTGCGCGTATGCCTGCATCTTGCACATATCATTTAAACGTGTTTATATAGCGCCAATAACCTCGTATATACGGCGACTACGTTATTTTGGTCAATTGACTAAAAATAACCGTTAAAACCCGTCATATATTTTACAAATTCACACGCAGTAACTCCCATACATTGGTCATAAATCATCCGAAATTAATTTTCAACACCTTGTCAGCGTCAGGATGAGTTGCATGTATTTTTTTTCGAACTTAAGCACCGTCAAGAAATAAAAGTAACTCCTGATTATATAATTATATATATATATATATATATATATATATATATATATATATATATATATATATATATATATATATTGTTCATTTTGCAACGTCATATATACAAAATCCTCACGATTTTGTATATATGACATCATACATTTTCCTACAAAAATCACGTTAATGTGTACGTGAATGGAATGGTTCGTTAATGGAACCTCCTTGACTTCAGTAAGAGGTCACCCTCTACTGCCAAACATCTTGAGTTAGTTACATTACCTGTTAGCCTCATCAATCTCGCGTCTGGCATTAATCACATACCTGTGGAGAGAAGAGAGAGACACGCGACGTTAATAATGATTACACAAGTGAAGAGTACGAGGAATTTAGCTGTGAATCATGTTTTGTTATAGATTTTGGTATTTAAGAGAAGGGGGAAATAGGTAAAAAGAGAAAGTAGGTTTAAAGGGAGGGTATGTGTAAAGGAAGGGTAGGGGTAAAGGTAAGGTAAGAACAAACGGAGGGTAGCAGTAGAAGGGAGGAGCAGGGGGAAAAGGGAGAGTAGTGGGGGAAAATGGAGGGTAAAGGAAAAGAGAAAGTAGGGGAAAGGAGTGTAGTGTGGGGGAGAGCGGAGATAGGAGTTACAGGAAGGGAGAGAGAAAAGAGAGTTTTGGAGAATAGTGTAACTGCGGATGTCAGTGATAACGTGCAAAGTCTAGCAACGTGTAATTACTTCCTTTCATTATTCCATCATGTCATAAAAATTTATATTATTGTTTACTTTCTCTATCCGTCATTTATCCTCTTTATTAGCATTGAAATCTTTTTCTCTTCTTTTATCAATTCTTACCTACCAATTCTAATCGTAAATGTGTAATAATCGGAATTTTCCAAGAGCAACAACCTGATCTTCATCAACTTCCCTCTCCCACAGTTTCTATGTCCATCCGTTTTCCTGAATTTCATCATTTACTCGTACATCCTATTGCTTCTCTTCTTCACCACCTCCACCTCTCTCATTCTGTCCGCCCTCAGCTGTCGAATAAACCTAAACGTTTTCTCCGGGATTTCTCTTCCTCTTTCACTCCCATCATCGTTGCCTTTTCCAGCACAAAAGACAGACTGATGACGATATTCAAAAACGGTTCAAGAGCCATCCATGCATCAGCCTGGAACACACACACAGAGCCCCACTCGTCAACAGATCTCTAAGATCTTCCAGGCGTTCACACGAGCCTCAAGGATATTCGTACAGCACCTGGATGTTTTCTTTCTGAAAAAAAAAGTTTTCTTGTTTTTCTTTTTTAGGGGAAGAGAGGAGGTAAGGAGGAAAAGATGTTAGGTGATCTTTGGTATCATAGACAGATGAGAGATGTGCTAATATTCTTACGACGGGTTCAAATAAAATCAATCAAATGAACATTTTATTTTTATATGGTTTTACATTTTATTCATAAATGGTTGAACATTTTATTCAAAAATGTTGAACATTTTATTCATAAATGTTGAACATTTATTATAAATGATTGAACATTTTATTCATAAATGGTTGAACATTTAAAGTTGGGAAAGTTTACAGAAAATAATACAATACGTCAATTACACGAGTCCCAGTACAATTACAATAATAGTCATGAATGTTAGAATATCCAAGCTGTAATGTCTTCATCTCTCCTCGACCCTCTACAAGAATCTTCCCCCACTACCACAACCATTACACCCACCACTATCACAATCAACCATTATCAATGTTCACAATATGACAAACTTATCAATAGTAATCCCCCCACCACTATCACCATCACCCCCACAACACCCCACCACCATCAAAATCATAACAATAACAATGTCAGCATTAACTACATCAACATCAGAGTCAAAACAGCTTCGGAGCCGCAGACAAACAACAATTTAGAGGAGTCCATGAGCAAAAACAGCGGAAGTAAAAATCACCTCCGCTGTAACAACAATGCATCATTGCAACTTTAAAAGCCCAGCTGCTTGTTGACTTCACAAGGTGACGTGACCTAGTGGCTTGTGCTAAAAAAAAATCCTAACAGAGGTTTCAGCGGCTGCCTAAATGCGTTTGAAGCAATGAATAATATACTCTTTGCTTTTCAACGTCACGGGCTCATATAGCAAGAGTCTGCGGTAAAGCAAATTTAGCGGTTCAAAAGAAACCATAAACGGAGACCAAGAGAGAGAGAGAGAGAGAGAGAGAGAGAGAGAGAGAGAGAGAGAGAGAGAGAGAGAGAGAGAGAGAGAGAGAGAGAGAGAGAGAGAGAGAGAGAGTGAGAGAGAGAGAGAGAGAGAGAGGGAGAGAGAGAGAGACGTGACAGTGGAGGGAAAGGATGAATAACTGAGACTACGAGAGGGTGGGTAAGGAGATAAATATTAGATGACCTGGATGGAAAAGCAAAGGGTGAGAGGGTGAGATAGGAGTGACTTCGAAGAGAAAACGAGAAGGGGAGAAGGAAATAACTGGGAGGGGAAGAGGGCATAAGTGGGAACAGGGAGGGGGAGGAGGAGGGGGGGATGGTAAGGGAGAGGAGGGCGTCATCATTACTGTCATAGCAAGTGTCTTGGACGTCTCACCACAACGAATGGGTCTTGTTGCCTACGTCACTCTTCTCAACTGCCGTTCCCTCTTTCTCATTGAATGTATTTTCGTCTTACACTTCCTCCTTATTACCTTCTCCAACTCCTTTCGCACTCCTTCAATCCCATCCTCTCTTGCTTCTATTTCTACCAACTCTCCATCAGCATATTTTATTTTTGCATCTTATTGTATTTTATACAAAGAATAAAAATATTTTGAAGGTGTGGGAGGATCGTCTGTTTTATGCTGCTATCGGCTACTATTTTTAATAGTAATATGAAACATTGTGCACTGATCTTAGACAATTTTACTTAAAATTTCTAATTATACTTAGAAATTTTAAGTAAAATTTTCTAAGATCAGTGCACAATGTTTCATATTACCATTAGAAATGTCAATTTTTGATTGGAAAAAAAATATCTTGAAAATGTTAGCCAGGCGCCCAGTGCCAAAAGAAGTCGTGGGGTTTCAGTATGTGACTGTTGCGCACTTTTCCCTCTTGAATTCGTGCTACCCCGACCATGTTGTGCACGTACCCCACAGGGGTCAAGGTGCAAGGTTGGGTGAAGTTAAGCCCAAGTTTCTGACCTCCATCTTTGGACGGACAGACAGAAAGACGGACGGACAGACAGAAAGACGGACGGACAGACAGAAAGACGGACGGACAGACAGAAAGACGGGCGGACAGACAGAAAGACGAACGGACATTTCCATTTAGTCGATATAGAGATATAATAAAAAAAAAAACGCAGAATACATATATATCATCTCCTGAGAACGGCAAATTACCATTCTCTCTTCCTCTCTTGGACGCTTGACAGGTTTGTCCTTCCGTATCATTGTGGCGGTTGACGAAGGATGAGCTGGGAGTGTGATTACAGATCCCGTCCTGCCGCTCAACCTGGGATGGGGAATTTTGCATTACAACTTGGCGGTAATACTATGTAATTGAGGCAGTAATGAGGGGAAACCTCCCGTTGCTAGTGGGATTCCTCCGGGGCTTTATTTCTGAAGAGCACGCACAGAGAGGTCTGGAAAGGCTCCAAGGAAGAGTTTAAACAGTTACCGGCTTCGGAAGAACCCGTGAGTGTCTGCCTTAGCACTTACCGGGTCCGAAACGCCCTGAGGAACTAACTGCCTTAACACTCACCTAAAGCGATAAACCTGTAGCTTTCGCTATATTTCTTAAAACACCAAAAAGAACAGAAAATAAAAGTCTTCTCTCAAAAATTGCCATTTGGTTTTATATCAGAAAATAACACATTTCCTGTCAATATAATATTTCCCAATGAATTTGATTAGGTTCAAGTGTTGCATCTGTCCTCGTTACGATCCATTAATAACACTTATTTTGAGTCATCAAAACGCCAATAATACGACACACTAGAGAAGAGATACACTGTGGAATTTACACGTCGAGCCCAGGTCCCTCAAGTTCAATAAGTTTACTGAGACAATAATATACATCTAAACAGGATCGAGGAGTTCCAGCTATTTCACCCCATCTTCAATCCCCCTCCCACGCCACTCGCAGCTGCCTTTTGTCCACAGGTGTGTACAGGAGTACACACCTATGGACCTTTTAAACTTTAGCATATTATATTTTCTTGGAACAGTACTCGTCAATCGGTTTACAACCAGGTCCGCAATTATTGCTGATTGAATAGATGCCTTGTCGAGCTTGTATGCACAAGGCTCGAACACAACCGCAATCGGTTACAAGGCGTGGGGGCATAGTCACGATAACTAGTTTAACAAGGGGTTGTGTGTGGGTGGCCAGGTTGTGAAGAGGAGTGGTAGGGTAGGGAGTGATATAAGGGGTGGGGATAGTGAAGAAGGAAAGAGGGAAGTTGTTGAGGAAGAGATGTAACGGAATTGCACGCAACTAGCTGCTTGGTGGAGCACTGAGGGCTGCTGTTGTTGTTTGATGGAGCTCTAATAGCTGTTGTCGTTGCTTGATGGAGCTCTAATGGCTGCTGTTGTTGCTTGATGGAGCTCTAATAGCTGCTGTTGTTGCTTGACGGAGCTCTAATAGCTGTTGTTGTTGCTTGATGGAGCTCTAATAGCTGCTGTTGTTGCTTGACGGAGCTTTAATAGCTGCTGTTGTTGCTTGATGGAGCTCTAATAACTGCTGTTGTTGCTTGATGGAGCTCTAATAGCTGCTGTTGTTGCTTGACGGAGCTCTAATAGCTGCTGTTGTTGCTTGATGGAGCTCTAATAGCTGCTGTTGTTGCTTGACGGAGCTCTAATAGCTGCTGTTGTTGCTTGATGGAGCTCTAATAGCTGCTGCTTGGTGGTGCGTTGAAAGTTATTCAAAATATTGTAAGCGGGAGTCTTCTAATTAGAGCATTGTTCTCAGCGTTACCGTGCTGCCTCTGGCTGGTAGGTCTCTCGAGAGACCCTGGTGGCGAATTTTATTTGGTATCACATTTTCTTGTGCTCTGTACTTCAATACTGTTTTAACGCATGTTTCCTTATTCCAGTAATTTATCATTCAACTTGATGCTTTTTCCTCAGCACTGCATTTAAGGACTATGATAAGCCATGTTACTTAAATCTCCATTCACTCTGATGTCACTTATTAGTCCCTAATTCTTCTTTGAGAGTTATCTTTTTCACTTCAAGACTCGGCTCTTACTCACCTGACAAAGCTTCAAGAAATGCAACTTAAAAGTAACACTTTAGTTACTGGCTGGCTGCCCAATAGATGATTGGTTTTCTCAAAACCCAACTTAACAGTGTGTTAAGAAAAGGCCTTCTGCAAATGTTATTTTGAATATTTGTCGAGCGTACTGCAACTCTCAATAATTCCCAAACTTGTTCATGAAATTCTCATCTCTGTTTTGACATTTTTGTTCACGGTCGTAGGAGTCAGATGCTGTGTAACATATTGGACGTGGCATCGCTGCAGTATATCAAGAGTATGTTGGACATTCTCTATATAGGAGTAGATATGGTTAGATATAAATATGAGCTACCTCGCGTGGCCTAATATGTTTTCTGTAGTTTCCTCTAATTTTATGTTCAAATCTTCTTTAAAGTTATTTGTAAAAATAAAAAAAAAAAAGGCTTCGACATCTTCAGAAAAGCACAATGAATCCACTTCAGTACCTTAGATCCAGACTCTTCATCACATGATATACACCCCATTTAAGTTTGTTAAGTTTCATTTTTTTCCGACAATATAAAGTGAACAGTACAAAGTTCTACTATCTAACTGTTTAGAACGGCAATTTTTGTACTATGGTGCTCATAGTTACAAAAAAAAAAATACTATTCAAACAGGAGAATGTGTTTTGGATATACGTGGCTGGTCTCTGAGCACTCAACAGAATCCACATAATGTAGAGTCCTGTCTTAGGTTCCCTACACTTCCTTCCCTTAAGAATATTACTACCCACACACAGGCTCCACTATCTCACCACGATATTCACTCTGTAGGAACAGAGTAATATTAATCGCTTATTATCTTAAGTACCCTCACGTTTTAAACCCGTACTGACTGTCAATTGAAAGAGATGATAAATAAAGAATAAATGAGTTAGACAGATTTAACGCCATATAATATGTATTATATGAAGGTACGGCAAGACCAGCATTTCTAGAGAGTAATAGTCAGAAAAATTTGGTCTTAGCTTGCAACCCGGAAACGAAACACACACATATCCTGTACATATATACAATAATAATAGTAATAATAAAAATAATAATAATAATAATAATAAATGACAGGTGCATTTGATAACGACCAAATTACAATAAACTAAATCAACAAAGAACAAGATAACTCATAATACAAGAAGACCGCCGTCAACAACAACAATAACAACACTCACAACAATAACACGAAAATCTCAAGTCTCAGGTTGGCTAAGAAAGTGTTCGGTCTTGGACTGGTAGTTAGCTCAACTTAACAATAATCGTCTCCCTTAACGCTCCGTTTCCGGCGAAATGATGAAGCTTAATTTCAGCCTTCCGGATAAGGGAGAGACGGAAGTAATTGTGTTAATGAGTATTTTTCTTTTTATTATTTCCCCACCGCGTCCAGTGTGGAATGTTAAGCAAGGCAGGCAACGGGCGTGATGTTGATCTCTGTAAATTGGGGTAAATAACTCTGCCTGTCATTGTGTGGTGGTGGTGGTGTTGCCTGTTGGTGGCGGTGGTGGTGGTGGTGGTGGTGGTGGTGTTGCCTGTTGGTGGCGGTGGTGGTGGTGGTGATAGTTTTACAAGTGGTGATGGTGATAGTTTTAGAAGTGAAGGTGATTTTAATAGTGGTAGTGGTGGTGATAATGGTGATATCTGTGGATCGATGGTTCTGTAGGCAGTTATGATGACATCAAGTAGGCGGCGGACAAGAACAAATTAAATATAACTTCAGAAGACCTATTGACCCAAGTGAAAAAACACCTATTTACATCTACCCACGCTCATTCGTATCAATACGTCCTGCATAACATAAAAAACATAAAAATGGCCATAAAGGCACTAGAACGCGTACACAGAAGAATGAGAATTGCCAATCTCAGGAACCAGGAAGCCGTGAATGGTTATGTTCATTTGGAACAATCCCCCAGCGAAGGACGAACAATGACTACTTCTAATTCGCTTCAAGTTATTTACCGGAGTACAACCACATCCTCTCTGGCCTGTCGTAAAACCCGGCTGGTTCACTAACAACCAGTTAGATGGAGAGATATGATCTGTGTTGCTCGTTTGTGTGATAGTGGTTTCAGACCTCGAGGACGGGTTGGTTGTCCTCGAGTCTACCCGAGTAACGGTAGACTCATAGGGACCACTAGCCCTCTAGTCTACCTGAGGACCGGTAGACGCATGAGCACCACCAGTCCCTCGAGTCCACCTGAGGACTGGTAGACGCATGGGCACCACAAGCCCTCGAGTCTACCTGAGGACTGGTAGACGCATGGGCACCACCAGCCCTCGAGTCTACCTGAGGACTGGTAGACGCATGGGCACCACCAACCCTCGAGTCTACCTGAGGACTGGTAGACGCATGGGCACCACCAGCCCTCGAGTCTACCTGAGGACTGGTAGACGCATAGGCACCACCAGCCCTCGAGTCTACCTGAGGACTGGTAGACGCATGGGCACCACCAGCCCTCGAGTCTACCTGAGGACTGGTAGACGCATGGGCACCACCAGCCCTCGAGTCTACCTGAGGACTGGTAGACGCATGGGCACCACCAGCCCTCGAGTCTACCCTGAGGACTGGTAGACGCATGGGCACCACCAGCCCTCGAGTCTACCTGAGGACTGGTAGACGCATGGGCACCACCAGCCAGTCACCGCCTCGTGTGGGAACATCCTGGTAATTTTACGAGTTTGGTCCTTAAAGCCAACTTAAAATACATTCCCAAGTATTATTTTCTCGCACTTTATTTAATTTGCCTTAATTTCTCCTTTTTATTCCTCCTCCTCCTCCACACTTTTTTCAACAAATTATACTTCTAATTTTCTACACTAAATTATACTTCAGATATCTCTAAGATAGACACAGGACGCCCACGAGGAGGAGAAGTAGATAACGATCCATCTGTAGCTTCCATTTAAGGAGCTTGAAAGTGTTGGGACGGTGAGGTTAGGTGAGTTCACACTCTCCACTACCGCCTAGATGCAGGTTTGCATTGCAAAAAGCCCTTCAATCACCTTCTGTGGTTATGAGTGCTTGACAACACATTGCAAAATATGTAGAACTGGAGGACTTAAAACTCTATCGCAATCGAAAAGAAAAAACGTTTATGTGCTGGTTAATATGGTAAATAAATTGACACGTCTATGGTTGAAAAAAAATGAAACTAACACCGACTTAGGCAGAGCTGAGAGCATGTCGGGCACAAGGTGTAATGGGCAACAGCAAGCAGGTTATTGGAGGCTATGTTAGGTCTGTCCTGCCTCTCTCTTTTTCATCTTCTTCCAGCCTTCATATCTCTCTCTCTCTCTCTCTCTCTCTCTCTCTCTCTCTCTCTCTCTCTCTCTCTCTCTCTCTCTCTCTCTCTCTCCTTACTTTCCCAACCCTCTTTATCTCTCTCCCATATTCTTAAACTTTGTTTTCATTCTGTTTTTCCCTGCCTTTCCCATCGTCTTTGTGTGCCATCTCCCTGGTTCCTCATATATCATGCTGTTTTTTCCTTTCTTTGTTTCGCCCTTTCTTCCCAGCCTGTCCTCATACTTTCCCAGGTCTCTCTCCTCATCTTTTTATCTCTCTACCTCAATCAATAATCTTCAACCTCTTTGTTTCCCCCTCATCTATCACTCCTTTATTGTCCAATTTCTCTTTTGTTTTAGATTTTCTTTTTAAAACGGAGGGTACAGAAGATGACATCTCACTCCTGTCAGCAGGCTGAGAGCTTTCCTTACTGGTTTCCCTTGAACACGGTCCGCCAATAGGTTAATAATCAGGTCCCCAATTATTGCTGGGTAGATAGAGGCGAACTGGATTGGCGTTCAGTCAATCCTCCTTGGCCAGGACTCGAACCCAGATGAAATCACTCGTGAGGCAAGGGGGAAAGTGTGCTACCACTACCCCACTGGGCACTAATTTCTTCACCTCGCTTCAAGCAGGTCGGCGTTGAATCCCTGACCGTCCAAGTGGTTTGCTGCCATTCCTCACCCCCCCCCTATCCGTCCCAATCCAAATCCTAATCCCTTTCAAGTGTTAAATAGAGGATTTCGACTGGCGGTTTCTCCTGATAGTTCTCTTCCCCTCCTTTCACTGCCATCACAGCTTGGTGTCTTCGTCACCAAACGCTTACAGCTTCATTATCGTGATTCATATATTCACTGTCTCGTCGCCTCACTAAACTACAGCCATTACCGTATTTTCTACTTATGGTTCTCTTCGTCAACTCGTCCGAAAATCTGATTGGTAAACTGTTCAAGGTTCAGTTAATGTGAACTTTCTCACCCTCTCCTCCAACTACTGTAGTTGTTGCTGCTGCTCCAACTGCTGCTGCTGCTGTTGTTTCAGCTTGTACTGCTGCTCCGCTTAACTTTCGAGCCCGCTTTCTCTGGCATTGACTGTGTGAGCTCCCTGATAACGCGAAGTTCCCTGTTCCTTGAGTGTTGGGAGTGAGACCCCCAACTCTCACTCTCAGCCAACTCAGTGCTCCAGACTGCACCCCATCACCAACTTAACCTGCGTGTTTTTACTTTGTAACCCTTACTTAGTTGCCACTATCAAACTAGCCACAACGTGACTCTTTTTCCCTCGTGTTCTGTACAAGTCGAGTGCAGCCAGCCCTGACCCCGTGTCTCACGCACCATGGCATGAGGAGAAGCTCCCATAGTCTCCATGGGAGAGTATGGGAGGCAGCCCTTTCCTCCCACCCTTCCCCCGAGGGGCTACCATGCCACCAGGCTCCTGCTACCTTCTCTCCCTCAGACGTCAACAACATGTGCTTCAGTCTTTAAATTAAATGATATTGAGCCTCTGTAATTACTGACAAGTCTTGCTGCGCTAATGGAGAGTAATGTCATCAGAGTCGCCGTAAGTAGCAGGAATGATGAAAAATGGCCCTAATTATCTGTACCTGCGGCAAGAAGATGACAAATTCGTCGGTGCCTGCTAGAGCCTAGTAAGTCGTATGCTACAATGATTGTTTATCGGTCATCGGGGCCATAACCGCGAGGGTCAAGATAGCTTGTACAGGGGACTTTCCGTTCCGAAATGCACATCTGAGGTAGACTTAGTTATGATAGACATTCATACTACCAGGCGGACGGTGCGTCTTTCTCTCTTCCACATTACCCACACGCAAATATTCCCCACACTACTCTTCCGTGAACCCCTGAACTTTCTCCACCACTCCTCCCTTAAACTTCCCCACCACCACCTCCCTAAACCTTCCCCACCAACCCTCCCTTAACTTTCCCCACCACCACTCCTTTAAACTTTCCCACCACCCCGTCCCTTAACCTTCCCCTGCCTACAGACATGCCTCTCCCACACTCCGAAGAGTATTCATGCCAGGGGAAAAGGAGGGGAAGGGATAGGGGTGGATGGGGTGGCCTGCCAAGAAATGTTCCTGGAGACATGTTTCCAATTCTATTCAAGATGGCGAGACACTTTGGCCAAAAGATCGGAAGAGAAATGCACAAAGACACCGATAGCGTTATCACCCAAAAAGAGCAATCACAAGGGGCAATTCCTTGTGTGCTATTTTGACATTTTCAAACCCCAAAAATAAAAAAATACAGCTTATATGAAAGTACTTAAAGAAGGAGGGGGAAAAAAAAGAGAACAGTAGAGGTTACTAAAGTCCCCAGCCAAAGTTCCTGCCACCGCGAGAGGCGATAAGAAAAACATTGGAACCTTCATCGGGTCACATAAATCAAGTGACGAAAACGAGGGGCTCCCAAATAGATAGTGGGCGACGCCGACAGGGGTGTGGGGGATACGTGGAGGGGGGGGGGTAGTGGAAGTAGAATAGGGGGACAAGGAACAGAAGGAGGTGGTGGAAGGGAAATGGGGGAAAGGGGGTGGTGGAAATGAATAGGAGAAAGGGAACAGAAGGAGATGTCACGCCAATAACGATACTTTTAAACCATTAGTGATCTCTGGAGTGGAATATTGATGCACACTAACAGCTCTATTCAAAGCAGGAGAAAATGCTGACGTGGAGAGCGTGTAAAAGCATCGTTTTACTGCTTTAATCAGCTCAATAAAAAATATAAATTACTAGTATATATTACAATTTTAAAATCTGTAATCTCTAGAGCGCAGGCAGAAGAGATACATAATATTTTACGTTTGGGAAATATTAGTAGAGGGATTGGCTCCAAATACGCACACGGAAATAGCATCACATGAGACCAGGAGGCATGGCAGGATGGCCCACCTCTCGCGGTGTTTAAAAAAACTACTCGACAAACGCCTCCAAAGGATCCCTGATCAACTAGGCTGTGATTCATGCAACAGGCTGCGAGCAGCCGCGTCCAACATCTGGTTGTCCGGTCCACCAATCAGAAGGCCTGGTCAGAGACCGGGAACATTGATCCTCGGAATCACCGTATGGTAACCGCAAGGTAAGATAAGGTTGCAAGGCAAGGTCAGGGGGTTAGGTTATCTTGAGATGATTTCGGGGCTTTTTAGTGTTCCCGCGGCCCGGCCCTCGACCAGGCCTCCACCCCCAGGAAGCAGCCCGTGACAGCTGACTATCACCCAGGTACCTATTTTACTGCTAGGTAACAGGGGCCTAGGGTGAAAGAAACTCTGCCCATTGTTTCTCGCCGGCGCCTGGGATCGAACTCAGGACCACAGGATCACAAGTACAGCGTGCTGTCCGCTCGGCCGACAGGGGTGGTGGAAGGGGGGTTATGGAAGGTCGGGGTGGGGGGTGTGGGCGGAAAGAAGGTGTAATAATACAGAAAGTACAGCGTTTGAATGCAGAATCTGAATGAAAAACAAAAATGGTAAGTCCCTAGGTTATTTGTCGGTGCACGAGAGGTGCAGTGGCAAGCTCTTCGTGGAGCTGCTGTCATCAGGGCGGTGGAGGCGAGTGCTGGGCACGGCACAGGGGCCGTGAAGCAATCCCGACATGGAGGAGGGCTAGATGGAGGCGGAGAACCATGAAAAGGATAAGAAGTCGAAATAAGACATGCATGGAAGATAAAATGATGATGACAAATGTTAGTGAGGGTGAGGCAAGACCTCCTTGTCCTCCGGCGCTCCTGACACGCTGCTGTATCCAACCCTAACCCCCTGCCCTCTGACGCATTGCTGTATCCCCCCTCACCCCCCCCATTATGATGCGTCGCTGTATCCCCCTCCACTCGGCCCTCCTGACGCGTCGATGCATCTAGCCGCTTCCCCCCCACCTCCCCAAACTCACCTCTTGACATGCTGCACTACCACCTAACCCTCCTCCTATCACCTAGCTGTATCTTCCCTCCCACCCCCTCCCACTACTGACAGTTAGCTGTATCCTACCCCTTCCCCACCCCCCCTCCTGACACGTAACTGTATCCTCCCCCTCCCCCACCCACTACTGACACGTAGCTGTATCCTACCCCTTCCCCCAGAACGAAAGCCACAATAACGTGGTGGAAAATTTGGGACAGTCAACCCAAAAATTTTAAAAACAGGGGAACGAAGAAGTTTCTGTTCAGGACGGACCGAACGTCGTCACTTCCTATAAATATATTCAGACTTATGGGCTGTCTTAACTACATCGTACAGTTATTCTAATTTCGACTGAATTACTATCAAATGAGTTTTTCCAAACGAATCTAAAGATATAGAGAATATAACAAAGGAAATTAATAAGACAAAAGAAACAAAAGTAGTTAGACAGATTTACAAACATCAGAATACGAACGTGCAAATACCACCTTCCCCTCTCCTAAAGCACAAAATCAATTTGATATAAGCAGATGAATGCAAAGTGGATTGAGCACAGAGCGGAATGAGTATAAGGTGGATAGAGTAAGTATTGAATAAATTTAAGGATGGATAGAGTGGACTGAGTAAAGTCAACGGATTGTGGACAGAGTGGCTTTAGTTCGATTATAAGGTATTTCGTCAGTACAAAGTGAAGTTAGCGCCGGGCAAAGAGGACTCGGAGCTGGCCAGCACAATTTCTGGCATTCAGCCGGCAACTGAAAGTATTAATTATAAAAATAATAAATGTTTATTCAGGTAAAAGTACATACAAACAAGATGAGTTACAAACAGAATGTTATATTTCTAGATAGAGCTAGCACATACTATGCCAAAAGCCAATAATACGCAAAGCTTTTCGGGCCAACGCTGAACTTGTCTAGCATAATGGGTACACCTCTAGCTTTTGGCACCTGTGCTAGAATTCATTCAAATTTCAGCTTCAGTCTGATTTTCTCTGAAAATATGTCGGTGTGTCTTTAACTAATACACACAAACACACACACACACATACACACTCTCTCTCTCTCTCTCTCTCTCTCTCTCTCTCTCTCTCTCTCTCTCTCTCTCTCTCTCTCTCTCTCTCTCTCTCTCTCTCTCTCTCTCTCTCTCTCTCTCTCTCTTGCCAATAGGCGGGAGAACAGATTATAAGTTACATAATTCGCCAGAAGTTCTAATTACACCTTTGGGTTATTGATATATATGTGACTACACATTACATGAGCTCTTAAAACAATTCTAGACAGCCATCCTTCTGGAGCAACTTCGGGAGGAGGAAGAGAAGGACGAGAGATATTTCTTCGGCCGCAACTTTGCGAGGTCTTTCTTGCATCCCAACTTCTTAATAATTTTACAATTTTCCCCGCTCTGTCTCCCACCTCGTGCCTGCTTTTTACTTGACGGAATCTGAAGGCCCCTGGAAGTTCCAGTCCGCCGCGTCCAGAGGCTATAAATCATGAGGCCATTCCGGAACGCCACGAGCATCCCAAAAAGTCGGGAAAATGTATACACAGGGAGAAGAGGAGGAAGACCCCGAGGCGTTCTTTTAGACCTGTGATTCACTTTATATATCTCGATGTACGAGCGATCTGTGCCTTCTTGTATATGACGTAGAACGGCCGTATACGACGTGGTGGGAAGGTTATGACGCGACAGGACGTTCATGGAGTGATTGGACGGCCATCCTTTCTTTTTAAAAAAGTTAATGAATGTCAGGAACAATCGCTCGCAAACGAATCAACATACACTATTGTTAAGAAACTTTTTACGTACGTTCCGTAAAAGTGTATGTACGGGTCAGAATGTTCTTTCCGAGAGATACGGGGAATTTCCCATCAACATTTTGCGGGAGAAGGCGAGCAGAAATGAGAGGGAAAGGCAGAGAGATGAGGGAGGGGGGGGGAGAGAGGAGGGAGGGGGGGGGGGAGAGAGGAGGGAGGGGGGGAGAGAGGAGGGAGAGAAAGAAGAGGGAGAAGAGAGAGAGAGAGAGAGAGAGAGAGAGAGAGAGAGAGAGAGAGAGAGAGAGAGAGAGAGAGAGAGAGAGAAAGAGAAAGAGAAGAGAGAAGGAGAGAGAGAGAGAGAGGAGGGAGAGAGAGAAAAGAGAGAGAGAGAGGAGGGAGAGAGAGAAAAGAGAGAGAGAGAAGGTGGTGGGAAAGGGAGAGAGAGAGATATGCGTTGGCATTTTAAACCGGAATGAATTCTTTAAAGGAACTGAGGTCAGGTTATTGCCATCCGGCAAGGCTAAGCCCCCTATTTATATCCCGGTTTACAAATGAGGGGAGAACACTTTGGATGTTCTCTGGGGTTTACGGACGGTGGTTTTACGCAGTGTTAACGCATATCATATTCGAAGTGTTTACGCCGAATACAGACACTATTTACTCTAATTAAGTAGTGAAGATAACTTTGAATACGAGATAAAAAAAAATAGAGGCAGATAAACACAGATGGATTGATAGACTGATAAAACAGAGAGATTGATACAATAATAAATTAATAGATAGATGTAACAAATCAGGCACGCAAAGAGAAAATGAGAGGAGGAAAAAGGGAGCAACAAAATGAAGGAATAAAGGAGAGAGTATGATAAATTTGAGAGGTATTCATGAGCTTGGCGCTGGTGCCCCTCATGTGGGTAAGGTGGAGGTCCAGCCACTCTAATAGCCCTCTTTGTGATATATATTGTGGCCCTCTTTGGGATATATATTATGCCCCTTTTTGGATATATTGTGGTCCTCTTTGGGATACATTGTGGCCTTCTTTGGAATATATATTTTGACCCCTCTTTGGGAAACATCGTGGCCGCTTTAGGGATATATATATAGTGGCCCTCTGTGCAATATACTGTGGATCTCTTATGGAGAGGCCAAAGGCCACATATGATGACGCTCTTAGGGTGATGGGAACTTTCTTAATGTCACGGGGAAGCCCACTGGCCGTGATTGCATTCTTAAGTAAATGGTTCTCTTAGGGTGAGGCGAAGGGCACAGACGCATCGGGACGAGGGCGGGAGGCAGAAGCAATCGTGGCGCTATGGGGAGAAAGGGAAGGGGAAGGGGAAGCAGAGTAGGCACTAGGGGGGTGGGGTAATGATCAGAAGCAGTGGAGGGATTAGGGGAGGCGAGAGGCCCCCCCCTCCCCGGGTGGAGGAACCGGGAAGAGGCACCAGGAACCGGGAAGAGGTACCAGGAACCAGGGTGAGGCACCAGGAACCAGGGCGAGGCACCAGGAACCGGGAAGAAGCACCAGAAACCGGAGGGATGAAACAGGGACAGGGGGAGTGCCAGAGGGCCACAGGGAGACGGCCAAGTGCCACTCCGCCTGGCATCCTCGTCATATTAAGGAGCTGGTGAGGAACACCCGCGATTTATGGAGACTCGGTACTTGTAATAAGAATGGGGAGGAATGTTGGGGTTTACTCTCTAGTGTGGTGGGGAGGGGGTTATGTCTCTTGTATGGGGTGGTGGATGTTATGGTTATGGTGGGGCTTATTGTGGTGGTTGTGGGGGTAGTTATAGGGAAGGTAGTGGTGAAGGGGAGGGGTAGTTATAGGGAAGGTAGTGGTGAAGGGGAGGGGTAGTTATAGGGAAGGTAGTTGGGGTGAGGGGAAGGAGGTAGTTATGGGGGCGGTAGAGGTGGGTGTTGTTATGTAGATGGTGGTAGTGGAGATTATGGGGGGGGGGTAATAGAGGTGAGTGTAATTATAGGGAAAAGTAGTGGTTGAGGGTAGTTATAGGAGTGGTAGTGGTCGAGGTAGGTAAAGGTAGTCGAGTGTATATTGATGCTTGTTGAAGGGCGTGTGGAAGATAGGGGAGGAAAGGGGGTGTGAGGGAAAGGTTGTACGGGAAAATATTGGGGTGGGAATTAGTTGTGGTGGTTGTGGAGATATATTTGTACATGATGAGGGAAGTAAAGAAACTTTTTATAATTATGAAAATGGTGAAATCCATGTTAGTAAAGGCATAACACATTTTTACATTTCACTCAACACATCAATAGCATCACCAACACAAGACACTAACAGAGTCACAGACATAAGAACATGACGTCGTCTATTCACTAACACTCAGACGTCGTAAGTTCCCACCAATATCTGAAAATATTAAGGAGCAACATTTTGATTTAATAAATACGTTGCCTGACTCTTCGTGAATATCAACTCCTCTTATGACATCGATGAAGAGACTCCCACAGATCTCCCCTTCTCCCATGCTTTCTCCTCTCCCAGAATTAAATAAATGAAATTTCGAGAATCCAGAATTCGTAAAAAATTGGTATAAAGGAAATTGGTTTCGTTAAACGACCTTTTTCTACGCCAGCAAATTACGTCCCTTAGAGATGAAGCCATGCTAGCCATCACTGGTTCCCCCCCTACCACCTGCTACTCTCCCCTAAGATCCCCTCCTACCTCCAACCCCGCCCCCCCCTGCTACCTTACCTTTCCCCTGCTCCCCCCTTACCTCTTCCCTGTCACCTACTAGTCCCCTTCCCCCTACGTCTTTGCTGCCCCCTTACCTCTCATCAACTCCTACCCCCATCCTCCCCATGCCCTTACCTCTTCTTTGTCCCCTGCCCTCCCCCCCCCTACCTCTCCTCTGCCATGTTACCGCCCCTTGCCCAATTCTCCCCTCCACCACATCTGCCTTTTGCCTCTTGAAAAAGTAAATTTCCGAGGATAAAACACATTAAAGCGACAAAGGTGATAGGACTCTTCACAACCCATTTTCTTTAACAACAATCCATTTTCTTTCGGCAGCTACAACCCATTTTTTTTTAAAACCAGAACCCATTATCTTATCGATATTAGTAATATCGGCCACAGCCGATATTACCATTTTTTAAGGCAATCCATTTTTCTTTAGCAACCCATTGTTTTTAACAACGATTACCCATTGTCTTTAAGCGACAACAACTCAACCGAAAATATTACCCATTCCAAGACTATGAGGTTTTCCCTTCCCCTCTTCTTTCTGACGTGTCTCCTCATGAGATATTCCCTTTTCTTCTTTCTTTCCTTCCCATTTTCCCCCCTACTCTACAGAAGATCTTTGCCTTCATCAGCCTATTTCTTCCCTACAATACCGGAAATCTTCCCTTCCTTCCTTCCTCCCCCGTCTCTCCGTTCCCCACCCTCTCAATCCAACTCCTCCGGCCCCCTCCCATCCTATCACCCCAACCCCCAACCCCTCTTTCCGCTGCCAACTACCCCCCACTCTCCCCCTCTTTCCACCCAACCCCCCAAAAAGTAACCTTCAGAAAGAAGAATTCGTGGAAAGTTGTGGGGAGGAGGGATCCCGGTAAAATTGGCCTGTCAGTCGCAGCCGCTGCCCCTGACGTGTCCCGACGTGTCGGCCCGCCTGCCGCCACCCTCGTTGTCATGGTTACCAGGCTCTACACTGTTGCCACACCAGAGACCCTCCCCTCCCTCTTCCCCCTTCCACCCTCTCTCTCCCTACCTACCTGCCTACTCCTTTTCTTACCCTCCCCCCCCCCTTTCATTTCTCTTCCTCCTTCATATTCATATTTTCCGCCTCTTCGTCTTCCTCCTCCGGTTTCTCTTCTTCCTTCTTCCTCCCTGTTCCGATTTGCCGTTTTGGTGAGTGGGCTGGTACACAGGGTGGTTGTTATGGGTGGGTGAGGGAGAGTTGGTGGGGTGGTGTGGGTGTTATTGGAGAGACAGGTGGGTGGGGGTTGAAGTAGGGTGTGGGTGGAGCGGGGGAGGGGGGGGAGGTGGGGTGTGGGTGGAGAAGAGGGGTTGTGGAATGGAGGTAGAGTGGAGGTGGTGTGAAAGTAGGGTGTGGGTGGAGTGGAGGTAGGGTGTGGTGTGGAATGGAAGTAAGGTGTGGATTGGGTTGAAGAGGGGGTGGATGACGAGGGAGGTTTGTGTAAGAGACCTACAGAGTGGACGTTCAGGTGGGGGGAAGGAGGAGGAGGTCGAGTGTGGGTGTAGTGAAGGTAGGTTGGGGACGATGATGGTATGTTCCATCATTTTATCTCACTAATTAAAAAAATCTTCAGGCTTGCAAAATAAAATATTTTCTGTAAGCAAATATTTGACCAAAAATAATAGCTACTCTGCTCAATAACAATAGGAACTCATTATATATATATATATATATATATATATATATATATATATATATATATATATATATATATATATATATATATATAAATATATATATATATATAAATATATATATATATATAAATATATATATATAAATATATATATATAAATATATATATAAATATATATATAAATATATATATAAATATATATATAAATATATATATAAATATATATATAAATATATATATAAATATATATATAAATATATATATAAATATATATTATATATATATAAATATATATATATATATATATAAATATATATATATATATATATATATATATATATATATATAAATATATATATATATATATATATATATATATATATATATATATATATATATATATATATATATATATATATATATATCCTGTATAACATTTGTGACTTTAGTTTCAAGTCAATGCTAAAAGACAAAAACGAAAAAACAGTTACGGGGGGGTTTCTAAGACCAGCACCAAAGTCTTTTGTTTATCAAACAGCAAGCATACTGTAGTTCTGAACTTGCTAAGTTTAGGACAAGTAAACTCTCTTGTGTATATGCACTTGAGAAGTGAGATATTCAGAGCCTTTCTTGTATCAATACAGAGCATGGCATTAATAATATCATAATTTAAAAGTAAAAATAGTAATACCACTATCATAAATTTTGCTGTAGCAGTTTCAGATTATTATTCAGATACTGAAATAGACAGACAGACAGACAGACAGACAGACAGACAGACAGACAGACAGACAGACAGAGGGGGGGTCTGGGGTCGAACCTGAATCACCATCACACCTGCAAACTACAAAATTCTCCGCAAGAAAACCTCCATGGGATTGCACATTAAAAAATTCATGAAACCTTGAAGCATGATAAAATATAAAATCCATATTCCGAGGAGAAAAATTCCATTCCGTGCTCCTTTCTTCTCCTGTCACTCTGTCCCTCTGGCAGGTGGTACAGGCTCGTGATCCATCCTTCCCTTCCGCTGCCCCTTTCTATTCCTTTTGGAGTGAATAGAGGCTAATGATCTAACCTTCTCCTCTGTCCCTTTCGTCCCGTCAGGTAGTGGACAGAGCAGGCGATGAGTCACAATAACGTGGCTGAAGTATGTTGACCAGACCACACACTAGAAGTTGAAGGGACGACGACGTTTCGGTCTCTTCACAGACGCTAATGATATAACCTACTCCTCTATGGATTGATTGCTAGTGATTGTAGAATCTGCTCGGAACGACGTATCGATGCCCTCGTCTCCTCTTCCTCGTTCTCGTCCACTATACGTCTTTCTCTCTTTCTTACATTTTCGTTCCTCTGTTTCCCCTAGTTTCACTACCTAAATAACAAATTTTCTCTTTGTCTCCGACTATCGTGTTATTTTCCCATTTATTTCGTTATCGTAGTTCATCTCTAACAATAACTTCACCTTTTCTCATCTTTCTACCCACCTCCCATTCCTTAATATTGTATCCCATTTTCTCACTTGAAACCTCTACCACTCTTTCATCTTTCCCGTCTTTCAATTTCAAGATTTTTACAGTAGTTAACCCCTAATTAATTTCCCTTTCCCCTTTGATTCTATTCCCTGGACTTCAACCATCCCTCTTTTCAGACTCCTTCCTCCCTGATGTAAACTCTCCCTCCCATCAGACCCTCCGTCCCTGGTATAAACCTTCCCTGCGTGGACTCTGTCTTTTCCTTTCCCCTTGGACCCCCCTCTCCTTAGTTTACTTTGGCCCCCCTTCATCCCGCCCCCTTCTTGGCTTCCTTCTCTTCCCTGTCCCTCAGACCTCACTTCTTGTTTTCCTCCCTCCTCTCCCCCGTCCCTGTCTGAAGGGCGGGGATAGGAGGAAGATGGGTAGGGGGGTAGGAAAGCACCACATCATCACCAGTGGAATCCTTCTGAATTCCTCTGTGTTTTGAGGTTTGGCGGAGGAAAATTTCAACTATGGCTTGAGCCGTGGGGAGAGGAGGAAATTGGGGAGGGGCTAGAGGGAGGGAGAGAGAGAGCGAGGGAGAAAGGAGGGCGGCTTACCGAGTTATGATAAAATTTTGATAGGGGATGCCAGTGGGGACGGGAGAAGGAGAGGATAGGAGAGAGAGAAGGGGGTGTGGAGAGGGATAGGGTTATGTAGAAGAGACGGGTGAGGGCGTCATGGAAAGAAGGGATGGAAAGGAACTGTAAATATATAGCTCTTGAAATAGTATTTTCTCTGTAACTAGCTGACATTGTAACTATAAGGTGTGAAGGATAGATGAAATTGTTTATGTAATAATCTAAGAGGAGGTCTAATAAAGACCTTTTGTGCCCTCTGTAATGCTTTTTGCGCTACCGCTCACAGGATGGGTATGGGGTGCACAATAAACACTAACATAAATAAACAATAAAAAAACAATGAAAGACTGTGGAAAGCGTATGAAAAAGGATGATGGAGGGAAGAACATTTTCACAAGAACGTGTGAGAATGGCGTGGTGGGAAAGGAGAAGAACACAGCTTATTTCTCATTCTCTGATAAGTCTGGAACGTTGATTATAAATTTTTATAACAGATTGTGAGAAATTAATGTCAGTGTTCTGTCCGATGAACTGATAGTTTGAAAATGGTTTTCGAAACTTCTTTGGAATTGTTGAGAATGTTAAAACAATTACGAGAGTCCTTGCAAAAGTCTGTATACATGCAGTCTAAACCAAACTGCAGACACGATCTTATTAAAGGTAATTTAAATGTATTGTAAATAAAGAATTTACCTCTTAGGATATTTCATTCAGTATTTCACAGTTTCAACATCAACAAAATCTTTTGAATCACTTTCTGCGATTTTCCGAACACTGCGCCACCAACGTCGACCACCTAAACCAGAATTCTGCAAATTTTCAAGTATTATTCATCGAGCTGCCGATATACCCGCAGTGCCTTTCACAGAAATCTCAACACCCTGATTCCAAAACAATTCAGGAAACTGCATCCAACACACACACACACACACACACACACACACACACACACACACACACACACACACACACACCATCTGCCTCCCCAGCAAACTCCGACCCGACCTGTAAAAGCCATCTCTCCAACGCCCGTGTAGTGTGATCCCTCTGCCCCCCCCCCAACCCTGCTGCCTCCGTTACATCGCTGCTGCAGCGTCACCACCGCCACAATCCCAAACACTCCCTCTGCGGCCCTCTTCCTTCCTCCCTAGGGGCTTGCAAGCGCAGGAGGAGGAGCAGGGTCAGAATCCCCTCCACATCCCTTGGGGTTAGGCCACAAGCGCACGCAATACAGCGGAACATCGCCTGTATTAGCTCAAATGGACGTCGGGGATTTGCAGCGTGGAATGGGAAGAGACCTGGACTAAGTGAGACCATCTCCCGAGGAAGGAGGAGGACGACGACTTGGGGTTAGTTGAAATTGTGGAGGAAAGGACGGCGCTAGGGAGGGAAGAGGGAGAGAGAGAGAGAGAGAGAGAGAGAGAGAGAGAGAGAGAGAGAGAGAGAGAGAGAGAGAGAGAGAGAGAGAGAGAGAGAGAGAGAGAGAGAGAGAGAGTGAGAGTACGAGTACTCAGCAACGGAAATAATAAGAAGAAGAATAAGCGTCGATATAATGTTATGGGCCTTTCGAAGTTTTCCAGAATTCTGTGATAACTTCATATAGGAACCATAAATAGGAATTTCCTTCGAGGAGTCACATATATATTCAATTTAACAATATAATCTAGACACAATAATAACTCACATAACTGACTTGGTTGCGAAGTATTTTAGCTAAGAAAGACAGAATAAGGTTTAAATACTATTGAGATCCTTGGGTAGTTTAGAAGATGCAAAGTTAGGGAGACTTAATTATATGGAGAAAATGCTAAGTCAGTAGGACTATGTAGAACCTGGGGTGGTGGAACGATGCCACAGGGACCATGGGAATTGAACGCCGACCCGCAAGATACGAGGCTGTCATTATATCGACGTTTCCAAGTGCATGGAGAGACTTTTGAAGATATATTTGAATTATGGTGGCCGCTTCTGCAAAAGAAAACGGGAGTCAAGCTAAGAAAATGAATGAGAATGAGTCTCCTCATTTTTACATGTTTAGGCTGTTTTATCAGTTGATATGTGAACGTGAGGAAGCCCTTTACAAGGTTGTAATTATACAAGAAAATTACGTACTCCCCAATTTTCCCTAAGGCGTGTCTGTACCGCTTTCATTTCTTACGTCAATAGTTATTTACTTCTTTCACTAACTGTAATATTAAATTATTTTCCTATAGCTCAGTTACTTCACATCTCTCCGTATTCGTATCTCAATCCACTTTCATACCCTGTTTTCTCCAATTCGTCGTCCACTATTCTTTTCTAAACCGATCTCCCTTCCATAATTCATCTCTTCCTTGTTTTCCTTCACTTATGCTCGCGCCTTTCCCTTGTGCTCTCTTACAGTTTCTGCCGTTATTTCATGTTCTTTGCGCTATTCCTTCTGTTGACATATCTGCCTGCTTCCCCCTTTTCCTCTTCCTACTTTCCGCTATTCTGTCCGTTCCTTCTCTGCATCCATCCTTTTCCTTCTTTTCACTGTTCTGTCTCTGCCTATCTATCGTTCAGCTTCCCTTCTTTCCTTACGTTGTTCTGTCTATCTATATCCATACTTCTTGCTCTCAGCTTTTCCCTTCTGTCCTGTCTCCCTCTCTGTTCGCCTCCTCACTTGCTGCCAGCGCCATTCATCCAGGCGACGGGTGACAGCCGCCCATACATAAATAGCGTGCTTCCCGCGACGTGAAGACCTCTCCACGCCCTCTCAGCCCACTCCACCAGGACACACGAGCCTCGGCGTCTTGCTCCACAAATGTTCAGCTCGCTAACTCATTTTCATTTCCTCCCCCCCCCCCCTCGCTTCTCTCTCTCTCCCTCTCTCTCTCTCTTTCTCTCTGCCCCCATTGGTTTATTTACACGCTGGATTCGCTCGATTTGCCATATTGTTTCGTGTCTCAGTGTCTAAATCTTAAGGATGTGTGTTGGGAGGGGATTTGGGTGTGGGGTGAGGGAGTGGAGGAGGCGGAACACCCTTTGGACGAGAAAATATATATTTCTGTGGGTACTGGAGCATGGATGGCTACTGCGTACACGATGCGACAAGGCGGAGGAAGTGAGAGGATTGGATAGGGGGTAGAGGAGGAGGGGGACGGTGGAACGGAAAGTGACGGCAAGAGAATTTTAAAGATAGATATAGATTATATATTTATCTAGATATAGATTGTACAAATAATAATTAGATAATTTTAAAGTTCTCGAGCTCCCAGTGTGCGAAATAGATCACAGCATTTGTGTCAAGGCTGACGTATTCAAGACTTTGTGATACGGCAAGTTGGAGAGGGGAGAATGGGTAAGGGGATTGTTGGAAGGGGCAGAAGAGGGAAGGGAGACTGGTTTCAGGGGGGGTTAAGGAGATTGCTGGAAAAGACAGTAGGGGAAGTAACTACAATGGTTTGAAAGGATAGAGCGCTGCCGACAAGGTCAGAAGGAGAGGGGAAGGGAAGGAAAGGGGTTCGCAAGAAGAGGCAGAAAGGGGAAAAGGATAAAAGGGGCCGTTGGAAACTGAAAGGAAACAAGGATACAGAAAGACAAGGAAGAGGAAAACATATTAAAATGGACAAAGCAAGGAAAAAGTTATGACAAGCGAAAAGTTCGAGAAGTGACGAAAGGGGAAACACGGAGAAGGAAAAACAGTGAAATGGAAAGGAGAAAGGGAGAGTTAGATTAAAGAAAAACAGGCATACAGAATAGAAAGCTCAGAAAGAACGACGTATGCAGAGAGAGAAATGTAGGAGAAAGGGTTCAGAGCAAAAAACTAAAAAAGAAAGCTAGATGGAAAGAAAAGGGGGGAAAACAAAGCAAAAGTGACAAAGGTAGAGACAAACTGAAAATGGGGGAAGAGGGACGGAGGGGCGGTAAACTGCTGGGTTAAAGGGGAAGCAGAAGATGGAAAGGAACTTGTAGAGACAGATGAAAAAAAGGAGACGAGGTCAGGAAAATACAAATAGGGAAGTGAGACACAAGGAGAGGGGAAATATGGGTGAGGGTAGGGAAGAGAAAAAGAGCTTGATGCAGAGAAAAGCGAACAGCATGATAAAAAGAGACTAAGCGAAAAAGGTTGAAACAGGAGGCAGTATGGAACAACAGAAAGCAGAGAAGGATGATACAGTGTCGAAGGAGAATTACGAAAAGGAAAAGCTGAAAAGTAAGGCGAAGGAGACGGAGAAGAGTATTGTGAAGGGGAATAATAAAGACGTGCAAGAAGCAGGTGACTGAAGAAGTCGACAAGGAAGGGAGGACTCAAGGAAAAGAAGGCGACATGGGCAGGGAAGAGGCAAAGGAAGGGAGCAAGGTAAAGGGGAGGGCAAGGGACGGGGAATGGTAAGGAAGGGAAGGAGACAAGGCAGTGTGTGCTAAAGGGAATGATTCATTGCATATTTTAACATACGAAATCATAGCCCAAGAACCTGTAAGTCGCGGTTCTGGCGCTGGTCTGCCGCTCACCTCCTGAAGCAGATGTAGCTAAATGACACACTTGCACACGCCCTCATCTTTCTTAAACACCTCTGGTGAGAACTGTGAGACAGACAGACAGAGAGAGAGAGAAGAGAGAGAGAGAGAGAGAGAGAGAGAGAGAGAGAGAGAGAGAGAGAGAGAGAGAGAGAGAGAGAGAGAGAGAGAGAGAGAGAGAGAGAGAGAGAGGGGGGGAGAGAGAAACAAATTTTGATTGCACTATCCTTAAATTATGACATGAGATAAATAAAAAATCAAATAGAAGATATTCTACATCTTCTATTTAAAAATCAAAGTAAAGATGTTCTACATGAAACATGAAAGTATATCTAAAAAATATTTAATAAAAATTATTCATTTATGAATTGTGGCATTTCCTTTTAACATGTGTATTGATCTAGGCCAACTTCAGACTGGTGCTCCGTGATGATACTTATGATTTTGGGTGGTTTTAATATTTTTGAAAGAAATCAATAAACAAGTTAAAAAAAATGTTGTTTATGATCACAATGTCTTATAAATGGATAAAATATTCAAGATTCGCTATGGGTATCTCTTCTATTGAAGGAAGTACTGGACACTCACTATGGATATCTCTTAAGTGGAGGAAGTATTCGAGACTATGAATATCTTTACCAGTGAAGGGAGTACTAGAGACGCTCTCGATTTACCTACGGGTACTCCTCCTAGAACTCAGTGGATATAGTACTCCCATGGCGTGTACTACCTTACTAGGAACAATGGCTCACGACAGAATACTATCTTCCTAAAGCAAAAACAATAAATAATTCTTCCAATCAGGACCACACGTATCTAGTTTTGTTAATCACTGGGTCATTTTCCCCCCTCACGTATTCAAACCACATTAAGGTCATTCTAAACAAAAATATATCCAAAACCCATACAGTGACACTATAGAGATTCTAGAAAGTTGATCTCATCAGAGATGCTAACTCTGAGGGATAGGCTAACCATAGGGTAGTGTCATGTGGAAGAGATCCAGGAATTGCCTCCTTAACCCCCGCCCCACCTTGCCCCCTTCCCTTTCTTTCCATAATTATCTGCATCACAATAATATTGAGACCCGTTTTTAATGTATACTTTGCACGTGTATGTCTTCCTATACTTGGGACGTCAAGAAAGTATAAATAAAGAAATTCTGTAAACAGTAAAGAAATCTTCAACGTTATTTATATTATTATTAAAAATAAAAATAATTTTAATTTTAACGTTTAAGAGAAGGAAGTTATTATAAATAACAATAATAATAACTATAATAACTATATTATTGTTATTCTATAAATTTTTATATTCTTCATTATTTCATATTAATATTTTACCTCACTGCATAGAATTGAGGGAAACGAAGAAACAGCAATAAGGAAAACTAAGCTGAAAAAAAGGCAGAGAGGAGACAGCGTGAGAATAAGAGAGGTCTTTCTAGGTCCCCGACAAGAAGAATGACTGCTGAGAAAGAGCGCGAGAGGGTGAAAGGAAATTCAAGACTCTAGAGGGAACTGTGTTGGGGAGGAGGTAAAAACGAAAAGAAAATGAGAGTAGAATGCAACAATATAGGAGAGAGAGAGCCAATAATTTGCTGGAAGCATTGTAGTAGTTGCTGTTGCAAATACAATCAATAGTTAGACGGAGCCAACATAAAACTGCAGAAGGCTCTCTCGTTGCTCTTCCACACCCTCCCTCCCTCCTCCCATCTGTCAAACACTATCGGTTAGGAAAGGAAAATGGCAGCAACGTAGAAAAAATGTACACCAGCATCCCACAGGATAACATCCGAAATCAAACTTAATCTGCTACATTAATAAAATTATTTCTACAATTACTCAGACAACAAGTAACATTACGTCTTCTATTTCAAATCCTATTATTTATCAATTACTAGTAATACTACTAATATTTGTACTATTGTTATATCAACTACTGTGACAGTATAATAATTATATTATTACTGATATTTGTTTACACTAATGCTACAATTATCGTTTTTTACCCATGTGTAATGAGGGGGACGAGAACTATTGAATACATAGTAAGTTCTATCCGATTAAAGCACTATAAAGAGAGAATAGTTGGGTGGTTTCTTCGTTTTCTAATGTCACACACACACACACAAACAGGAGGGAGCAGATGCCATACGCAAAATACACAAGAGTGTGATTATTATGGGCAAGGGGATGGGACAAGGGGAAGAACTTGAGTGTACGAGTGTATTTACAATTTATATTTTTACTACTTATACCTGCAGGATCGAGTTGTTTGTTAGCTTCGGAACCTTGACTTTCTTACCGTCGGTTGTCACACTCACATATTGTTCTCTATTATATTTGTTACATATATTTCTTTCTAACACACACACAATCATCCCTAGGATGAGGCCTGCCACAGCTGACTAACCCCCAGGTTCCTGTTTACTGCTAGGTGAACATTGGCATCAGGCGAATGCAACTCTGCCTCTTTGTTTCTGCCTCGATCTAAAACTGAGCCCCGGGGTCCATGGACTACGAATCTAGAACGTTTTCCGCTGCAAGGACAGGATTAGGAAAAGGTGTGTAGCAACAAGGACAGAATGAGATGTGTAACTAGATTGATAGAGTGAGGAAGAGGTGTATAGCTACAAGAAAATAATGAGGAAGAGGTGTATAGCGACAAGGACAGAATGAGTAAGAGGTGCATAACAACAAGGTAACTCCAAGAGGATAAAGGCACGGAACCCTGCTGTAGCGAGTGAATAGGATTTTGAGAATGAAGGAGGAATGCAGATGAGACAACGTTGAACGAACGAACGTTGGATACAAGGATAAAGAAATCGAGGGAGGGTCACAAATAGGATTGCTGGAAGGGAAAGGGAAGTGACCGGGAGGTCAAGCGTGAAGAAAATAGGTGGAAATTGGAAATAAAAAAAGGAGAGAGAGAGAGAGAGAGAGAGAGAGAGAGAGAGAGAGAGAGAGAGAGAGAGAGAGAGAGAGAGAGAGAGAGAGAGAGAGAGAGAGAGAGAGGGGGGGGGGGCAGAGCTAGACGCCCCTACGCCTGTCTAGTCCTACAGTTGTGCCTATGAGCAAAGATTGATTTACGACAGCATTCCTGGCAATATTTATACACGCCCCGCCCTGGATAACACAAGGGGGATGGAGGCTAAAAATGCCCCTGCTTTGGGAAATTAATGGGGTGAATCCGAATTTTTCGACAAGAATTGCTTTTTTTGAATTTCTTAAATGCCAAAGAGAAAACAGGGGACGGGGGAAAAAATAAGGAAGAGGGGACGGTTAGAGGGGTGGAAACTTGAGAGATTCTTGTAGGATTTAAAGCGAGAAGAAATGAAGAATGAAAATATCTGACTGTACAAATGGCAACACTGGCAACGATATTGAGATGGGAAAATAAGAATTTGATTTCCAGTTTTATGTGAGGCCGCAATATTTACTTAGTTGGATAATTTCCACGTGGAGTTATTATACCAATACTCAAATGAAAGTACTGAAGAAACAATTGCTTAAATATCGAAATACCAACACCGCCCTCCACCACAACATATAAATGTAATAGGAAATGGTCAAATATTGTGATCCAATATCTTCCTCGTCTCCAAAAGCCGCCACAAATGAAATTCCTAAACGGCCTTTTAAGTATTCTTTAAAACGAATGCAAATGTGGACGCTCCTTCCTCTGGGGAGAATTCCTTCCTTTCACTGCTTGTCGGATGTTGCTTCCTTGGCGTCTGTTGTGTGTGTGTTTGTGTATGTGTGTGTGTGTGTGTGTGTGTGTGTGTGTGTGTGTGTGTGTGTGTGTGTGTGTGTGTGTGTGTGTGTGTGTGTGTGTGTATGTGTGTGTGTGTTTTGTGTGTGTGTGTATTTGTGTGTGTGTGTATGTGTGTGTGTGTTTGTGTTTTGTGTATGTGTGTGTGTGTGTGTGTGTGTGTGTGTGTGTGTGTGTGTGTGTGTGTGTGTGTGTGTGTGTGTGGTGTGTGTGTGTGAACACGAGCAAACATGGATATGTATATTTGTGTGTGGCCAAGGTAGGATTTATAAGCTTCGTCAACGTGTACTTGTCAACTGGAATATTTATACAAATGTGTCTATTAGCTGAGCGTTGTATGCAAACATTTGCGGGCCAACCTTAATGATTTATGCTCTAAAATATGGACAGCGGCGGGTCCCGGTGAAGCTCTGATCAATAACCTTTATCAATAACAACATCATAGATCATCCAGGGGACGGTAATATTGAATTGTTGCCACCTTTTTCTCAACCCTTGTCTCTTTTTCCCCTTCTTTTTTTTTACCTTTTTCTTTCTCTCTCTCTCATTTTTACCTGCTATTCCCCTTTGTCTTTCTCTACCTCTCTATTTATTTTCTTGTCTCCTTCCCTTCCCAGATTTCTCTCCTTTACAACTACCTCCATCCATCTTACTTCTATCTCATGTACCTCATTCCCCCTTTCCATCTTCTCTTTGCTCCAACCTCCCTTTTGCTCCTACTCCCATATCAGTCACATTTTCCCGTATCTCTTCCATCCCTCATTTTCCCTTCCATCCTCCATATCCCGTCCATCCCACGATATCCCTTCCATTTCCCTTCTTTCACCCGTTCCCCCTCTTACTCCAATCATCATCACCAAACCCCCCCCCCCACCTTCACCTCCCTCTTGCTCCCACCCTCTCTCTTTCCAATCTCCCCTCTCCTTCCAATCCTGCCTCCCCCTCATCCCCTCCTCTCTCCTCTATCCTCACATTCGTCCCCTCAACTCTCGCCGCTCTAATAACTCAAGCCAATATTCTAACAGACCACAACGTTAGCATGTCTCTGTAATTACCTAAAATAAGCAGGCGCAGCTGCGCGCTAAGGAGGACGCTTCCTCCGTCAGTACAGAGAGGACGCTGTGCCATTATGCTTCTTAGAGTGTACCAGTAATATTATAGAGCTCCTGTGAGTTTACAGAACAAGAGACCACAGACGACATTTGAGTGTTTGAAAGGGAAGTAAGACAGACACACACACACATGCAGAATTGCTTAGGCATGAATTACGAGGAAAGGCTGCTGTAAATGCACCTGATGACACTGGAAGACAGAAGAGTAAGGGGAGACATGATCAGTACCTTCAAAATTCTCAGAGGAATTGACAGGGTTGAAAAGAATAAACTGTTTAACACAGGTAGTACGCGAACAAGGGGACATAGGCGGAGACCGAGTACCCAAATAAGCCACAGAGTCGTCAGAAAGAATTTTTTCAGTGCCAGCGTAGTTAACAGATGGAATGCATTAAGAAGTGATGTGGTGGAGGCTGACTCCATATATAGTTTCAAATGTAGATATGATAGAGCCCAATAGGCTCGGGAATCTGTACACCAGTTGATTGACTGTTGAGAGGCGGGACCAAAGAGCCGTGAGTACACACACACACACAAGAGTGTGTGTGTGTGTGAATGTGCATGCGCGCGTGAGTGCGAGCGTGTGCACGCATCTGAGCGCGTGAGCATACTTGTGTGCGTGCGTTACAAACGATACGGCAATAATTAAACACAAATCCCTTCCGGCCGTGCTTTCGCCATACCGCTTAAACAGAAAAAAAAATCAAAACAAAAATCCTGCGTTTGTTTGGCAATTCAAAACACCACGAAGGCCCAAACATTAGGACGCTGAACTCTCATTGGTGGCCTCCGCAGGTCAGAAATGGGTTGTGTTGACAGCTGGCGGGTGGGCGGAGCTGAGTTAATGGTGGTCATTTGCTGAGCCTCTCCCACAAGTGGGTACAAGGCGGCGACGCAGGTGGGGCGAGGGGCTCAAGAAGACCAGGACGAGGTACATTGGTGAGTCAAGAACTTAGAAGTACGAAGTACAGTGATGAATAAAGGTGGTGAGGACGAGGTAAAATGGTGAATTAAGGAGGTGAGGACGAGGTAAAATGGTGAATAAATGACGTGAACACGAAGAGGTTTGAGGGGAATGGTCAGAAATTAAGACCGGAAAGCCAAAATGCAACAAAAACAGGAGAAAATTAAGGTTGAAGTGGGATAGAGGAGTTGGTGAGAAAAGGGGGAGCAGGATTAAAAGAAACAGAAAGGTATAAAGAGGAAGAAAGAAGTGAGACAGGAGAAAAGGAACAAGTGAGAGAGAGAACAGAAAGAAAATGGGGAACAATCATCAAACACCATTCGATGCTTACAATCAACCTACTTTTACCTCTTCCCCCCCTTCCCTTTCATTCTTATCTCCCCTTACACCGCCATCCCTCACTCCCAGAACCACACCTCCTTACACCGTCATCCCCTCCCCGGCACTCTTTCTCACCCCCTGCACCCCTGGTCCACAGTCTTACCCCTCTGCTTCCAGTCCCTTCTTGCACCCTGTCTCGCCCTTACAACCCCCGTCTTCCCTCCCCCTCACCGTCTACCCCCATTCCTTAAAGAGTCTTCCTCCCACACCCTGTCTCTCATCAGCACCCGTCTCTCTCTAACATTCCGTTTCTTTGCCCTTACACCTTATCTTCTGTACCCGGAACATCACTGTCTTTCCCCAACACCTACAACACCCCTCCCCCAACACCTACACCCCCCCAACTCCTACAACACCCCTCCCCCAACACCTACCCACACCCCCCCAACACCTACACCGCCCTCCCCCAACACCTATACCCCCCCCCCCGTCCAACACCTACCCCATCCCCCAACACCTCCTTTATCTGACCACGTCCCCTTAGCAGAACCTGAGGATAATCTCTACGAAAATAATCCCAACACCACGACGGTGATTTACGGAGCAAAAGTGAACAGCATCATGAGGGAGCTCGTCTCCTCAGTTTGGATTGAAAGAAGAGAAGAAAAATAGAAAAAGGCATCTCCGTAACACATTCCAATTAGGCCAATTAATGAGCAGCTGGTAATTAGCCAGAGATGGTTAGCGGGGGCTAACTAATAGGAACACAACGAATTCTCGGGAGATGTTTATTTGGGCTCCAAAAATTCTTTTCGTCCCATTAATGTTTAAGGGTATTCATTAATCACCCTTAGGAGAGTATCACTTGAGGGCGTTTTCATTATGGTAATTTGAGACTGAGGAAGAGGAGGAGGTGGAAGAGGAGTAGGAGTAGGAAAAGGTGGTGACAGAGGAGGAAGAGGATGAGAATGACGAGGAGGGGGAGGTGGAATAGAAGGAGAAGGAAGAGAAGGAGGAGAAAGAAGAGTGAGTGAGGTGTTGAGAACGGTGGTGAAGGAGAGATCGTCTTGATGGTGTTGGAAGAGGGTAACGAGGGGGCGCTACAAGAAGTGTTGGAGGTGACGGAGGGGGGGAGAGGGATAGTGGAGAAGGGAGGGGGATGGAGATGGTGGAAGAGGGATGGGGATGGGGATAGTGGAAGAGAGAAAGGGTGAATGGGAATAGTGAAACAGTGACGGAACCGAAAGAAATTACTGGTACAAGAGCAGGGAAAGTTTTATGTCAATCTTTTCCTTCCTCGACATTTTACACAACCATTAATCCCCAATCACAAATGTATTTTTACTTGACCATCATCTAGCTTCACCATATCACCACCACCACCCTAACCCAAGCCACCAGCACCACCATCACCCTTACCAAAGCCACCACCAACAAACACCCCCACCATCCTTACCAAAGCCACAACCACCACAATTCATCCTCATCCTCCTTATCTACTCATCATTACTATCCACTCTCCCTTCCCACCGCTCACTATCAGCCGTCTCCATCCACTATCTCTACCACCCACCCAAGACCAACCACTCAACACCACTTCCGCCTTACTACTCAATCCTTCCCCCAGCAAACCTACCCCTGTACTCGCAACCCCTCACGACCTCAGCACCCGTTCCCCATCCACTATGCCACAATATTATCAGAAAATATGGTAACTTTTATGCTCCATACTTCTAAAGTACATTATATATTTTTTTTAACATTTTAATTTGCTTTTTACTGATTTATCTTTTCATGAGACAATAAATTGTGTTCTAATATACAGTCTACACGTGTGACGTCTCTATGACTTCACACTTTTAATAACGGTACAAGTAGAGGTTTTGGACTCTACAGCTCACCTCCCTCCTCCGGTGGCAGAGGCAGCCCAAGTAATGCATCAATTCTTTTGGCCATTAGACTCTGGATATTTATTTTCCTTGGTACAGGCAACGTCGGTTTTCTAATTTCCTGAACCTAGGAAGGAGTGTGTGTGTGTGTGTGTGTGTGTGTGTGTGTGTATGTGTGTGTGTGTGTGTGTGTGTGTGTGTGTGTGTGTTTACTAGTTGTGTTTTTGCGGGGGTTGAGCTTTGCTCTTTCGGCCCGCCTCTCAACTGTCAATCAACTGTTTACTAACTACTTTTTTTTTTTTTTTTCCACACCACACACACACACCCCAGGAAGCAGCCCGTGACAGCTGACTAACTCCCAGGTACCTATTTACTGCTAGGTAACAGGGGCACTTAGGGTGAAAGAAACTTTGCCCATTTGTTTACTGCCTCGTGCGGGAATCGAACCCGCGCCACAGAATTACGAGTCCTGCGCGCTATCCACCAGGCTACGAGGCCCCCACTACGAGGTGTGTGTGTGTGTGTGTGTGTGTGTGTGTGTGTGTGTGTGGGAAACTGACGTCACAAACACTGTCAATGATGTTCGTAGGGAGCAGAGGGAGTGAGGTAGAGAGTGTGTGAAAGAAACAGAGATAGAACAGAGACAGAGATATAAACACATTTCGTGCGCAGTCTATATGTACTAATCGAGAAGTCAAGAGCCCCCAGTAGGATTTGGAGGTAGAGTGATGCCTAACTCTTAGTCTAATCTACCACTTCCCTCATCACCCGTAAGCAACGATGTACCTTAGAGTCTTAGCCACACTTGAGCGTCATTGGCCGAGCTGATGCCAGCGCATGATAACACAGCGCCAGCGAGTGAGCGACTACTGAGGCACTATGCCTCCAGGAAGTGGCTCGCATGAAGGGAAGGTTCAGGAACCACGAGGTTCACCTACACCTTCCCACACCATGAAGGTTCAAACATTTAAAAAAATGTAACCACGTATCTATTTACTGCTAGGTGAACAGATATATCAGGTGTAAGGAAACGTACCTAAACGTCTTGGACACTTTGCTAAAAAAAAAAAAAAAATATGCGCATACCAGAAGTTCATTAGCATTCTCCATTCATTTTCAGAAACCAACTAAAGTCATCAACGAGCATTTCTTGTCATAACCAGCCACTGGCTTCCTGCAATACAATCCCCCGATTCAGGAACCACGATATCACGTCCGCTTCCCGCAGTACGATAACTAAGTAAAAGAACTAAGGCTCTTGACATCAATCACAAAACAGGGCTTCTTACCTCTGAGTGGGCTTCACTGGGTCAGTGCTCTCGCTCTCCATCCCTTACTTGTAAGCTAACTGTGGTATTTGCCTAATGGAGGATAATTATAATATTCCTTCTGTTATTAGTCCAGACGAACGTCTCTGTGTCACGTAGCCACACTATACAGCCACACTATACAGCCACACTATACAGCCACACTATACAGCCACATTATACAGCCACACTACACAGCCACACTACACAGCCACACTATACAGCCACACTATACAGCCACACTATACAGCCACACTACACAGCCACACTACGCGCATCAATAACACACATACACAGATATACTCTCATGAAAACTTTTGTTTAGATCTTAAAGAACATGGCGCAACAATTAAGAATAGATTTAGACTCTGGGACGAAGCTAAGTTCTTGACAGAGAAGAACAGCTGTAATAGCCAATATAAATGAGTAAGTGAAGCCTGCATCAAACCAACAAGAAGTCATTCTCTCTCTCTCTCTCTCTCTCTCTCTCTCTCTCTCTCTCTCTCTCTCTCTCTCTCTCTCTCTCTCTCTCTCTCTCTCTCTCTTCATCCTGCAAAAGTTAAAAAAAAAGAGATAGAATCTTTCATTTCGAACAAAGGCATGTTAACAAGAGTAATTACTGTTATAAGTCATTTGAAGCATGTATAACGCTCAAGGCGCCCTCGTAAAACAGAATAACAGCTTCCATCCTCAACAGCTAACTTTTGTAAGCTTTGTTTGAGCTTTTGTTTTTGTTACCAGTTAATTAAAAAAATTATATTCCTAAATTAAAGAAAGTAGGAAAAAACTGTCTTGCAAACATCCCATAAGTATATACTACTGATGCTGCCTCTACTACTACTACTATTACTACTACTAATAATAATCATCATAATTTTAATGATGTGAAACAAAATTCGATTATTATCAAGAAGGGCGGCGAAATAGTTTTCTTTAATACTTATTAAATAAGGAACCAACACCGATGCTCTTTATATCGATGGCGCGTCAATATTACGGTGCTTATAATTTAACCAAAGCACCTGAATATTTCACGTTCAGGCCGCTAGCGTCAAAACTTCAATGCATTAAACGTGAGGACAGGTTGTTTACTCACTAACTGCAAGATGTTCGGATAACAAAGTATGATACTTAATATCTATAATGCTTAAATAAATAAAGGTTATATAATACCTTGTACTAATATGACGTCAGAGCTATTGAACACCGCATGACGTGAGAGCCATACGCCTACGCTGAACAATGGGAGCCTTAATGGTCTCATATGTTAGTCTTGGACACACTGCTCATTCACCGGTGGTTCCCACGAAGTGGACGCAACAGGCGGAACCCAACAGGTAAGATGATCAACGGAAGCAAATGCCACGCGGTAGCCGAGGATATCGTGGAGCTGCATTCTTGTCTCCCTGGCTCACCCATCTAGGAAAGTGACTAAATTGGTGTTTACCTTTTACCCTCCATGCTTCTTGACCCCATGCCCTCTTGCCTCTTACCCCACTTCCTGGTTTCGGACTCCTGTCTACTTGCTTTGTGACCCCCCATGGCCCCTGACCCACCCCCTTGCTTCGTGGCCCCCTATGTTTTTTTTCCTTTACCAACTGATTTCTGTCATTTGACTCTTGCTTTCGGTCTCCTTACCTCTTGTCCCTTACCCCCTGCTTTCTGTCCCTTGCCCCCTGCCTCCCTACACAACCTCCATCAGTCCCTAGGTGTCCCCTCCCAGCCAGGTAATTATCATAATGGCGACCCCTCCCCCAACACACCGCTGATGACTCCATTCACCAAACCTCCCAAAACCAGGAACCTGGGTTTTATTTCCCCGCCGCGATCTCTGCTTTAACCAAAAGGAGAGGGACAGACTGGATAATATGATAATATCCACGAATGGATAAATAACACCCGTCACGCTACTGATGGTCTTATCCATTAGACTCTCTGCAGGACTTCTTCGTCTAGGGTCATTATGAAGCACAGGAAATTGTCTCGAGCGCGAAGGAACACTGAACCCTGTCATGGAAATATATAAGATTGCCGATTTTAGACCAAAAGAACTGAGGAAGACTTAAAATAAGCTCAAACAAATCATGTAACGAGAGTGAAGGATAATCATGAATGAGAGAAAAAGATAGAAAGATAGAGCGAGAGAGAGAGAGAGAGAGAGAGAGAGAGAGAGAGAGAGAGAGAGAGAGAGAGGAGAGAGAGAGAGAGAAGAGAGAGAGAGACACACAGACAGACAGACAGATCAAAAGAACTGTAGCACTCGCTTCTTTACCATATATCAACTAAACTGTTATTAAGTAAAACTATTTCGAAACAATATTTCTTTCCCACAAATTTAGTAAAAAACTAGACTTTTATAATAAGCTTTATCTGAAATTTGAGTAAGTTTATTGTACTTGTGTACCTATTACAGTCAGTTGTCTCGACCTTCCACTACGTAAAAACTACGGCTGTTTTGCTTAACCAAAACATTTGAACCCAAACAATACATTAGCGAAAACCCAACGAGGCCACTGCATTGAAAACTTCAAACTTATGGAGCTTTAATTCGTACCAATAAGGAATCGGATTGAACGATTCCGTAAAAAAGTAACGTATTATGTGACCTAGTCACACATATCTTTTCCAGTTAGTAATACGAAGAAAACTCAACACCTTTTTATTCCTTGTTAAAAACTTTCCTGTATTTTATACAGCTGATAATACGAGGCTTTGAACACTTTTAAGTTATTTGTGTTCTTAGTTCGAAACTTTCATTCAGACTTACTCCTATGTTTCTCATGATGAACAGAGGCTTTCATTTTATTTTAAATAAAGCAGCAAATTGCTGATATATAAAGTGAATTACGAATTGAATTAAATCCCGCCTCTTAATTTGTTTACAGACTCCCAAGCCTAATAGACTCTATTAAATTTACATTTGGATCTATGCATGGACTCTGCCTCTTCCACTTTACCTCTTGTTAGTGTCTCTGTGGCACATTTGAGTGCTCCGTTTCCACCGATGTTCCTTTGAGTGCCACCTGTGCTAGTCGGTTCTCGTCTCCCTTATCAATTACCTGATTGTTGAGTGTCAACCTCCCAGGACTGGGTGCCAAGTGCTGGGTGCCAAGTGCTGGGTGCCAGGAGCAGCGTGAATTATAGGTGTCATGGGCTGGGTGCTTGGTGCCAAGTGCTGGGTGCCAGGAGCTGTGTGAATTATGGGGTGTCAAGAGCTGGGTGCTTGGTGCCAAGCACCTAGCTCTTGGCACCTAGCACCAAGTGCTAAGGTGCCAGGAGCTGTGTGAACTATAGGTGTCATGTGCTGGGTGCTTGGTGCCAAGTGCTAGGTGCCAGGAAGCATTGTGAATTATGAGGGAGTCATGAGCTGGGTGCTTGGTGCCAAGTGCAGGGTGCCAGGTGCCGGGACGCGAAGAGTGCCAGGGGTCGGGAGGCACAGGGAAGCCTATGCATCACCCGGGGTATTCATACGCCTGACACGTCTGGCCTGTCCTGTGAGCACCGATAAATTATAGACAAATTCTTAGGACTATAACCCTAAAAGATGAACTGATATCGCACTCAAATTTGCCGTTAAGACGTGCAGCCAAGACACGAGAGTGTCGTACGTTGTAGAGATCCTTTAATTCCAAATTCTGATGTTTGAAAACATATATTATATAGTTTTATCTACAGGCATAACTAACTCATTCATGACTAAAATGAATACAATGACTGGAGTGGGCCCGCAAGCCGACCATTTCCCCACAATCCTCCACTTCCTGGGCAGGTCAGGAAGGGATAAGCGGGGGTTAATGGGGGTATTGGGGGGTTAAGTAGGTAGGGGCTGCTGGTACGGGGGGAGGGGATGTTGTGGTTATAGCGTATGAAGACCTTTCTACTCTTAATCGAATCACTTCGTGTCAAGTGGTCCGCGATGACTGCAGTACGCTTTAACTCATAAGGTCTCCTCTGTTGGTTTTTGGATCCGGGTGGAGCTCTTCAACTCTCAGGGGTGTTTTGAGGAGACAAGTACACAAACTGCTTATTGGCTGGTTTGATCCTTAGGAATCGTCTTTAAAGTGTTTAATTATATGCTTGGGATACAAATATTTTGATTGTATTAGCATTAATGCTGTTGCTGCTGCTATTGTTGGAGTTAGTGGTAGTGGAATTGGTGTTACTGGTGATGCTAGTGATCGTGGCAATGTTTTCAGTGGTTATGGTGGTGTTTGAAGCAATGTTATTGTTTATAGCTTGTGACGGTGTGTTAGTAGTGGTGTTAGACGGGATGTTATTGAAGCTGGTGGCGTTAATGGCGATTAATTTCTAAAGTAATGAAAAGATAAACCATTTTGGAGAAATAGGAGAATGAAAGTATACCACTTTGCTAATATTGTTACTTAGAGGGTTGGTATACCTGGTATAAGGCAAGCACGTATATCAACCTTCTCAGTATTATCAAAGTGGTGAAGCATATGCCAGTGCCTAATTATTTTTAATGAGTTGTGAAGTGAAATCTAGATGCCTATGGGAAGAATTTTATATTGCATGTTGGATATATTAAGTTTATCGAATTATTGATTACACGAGTAATACTGCAATGGTGGATACAAAGTGGCCAGAAGGGAATCAGGCAGGTAAACAGATAGACAGAAGTGAAGCAGGGAGGCCAACATGACAACAGGAAACCAGGTAGGACAGATAACAGGCAGACAGGTCAGTACATAGCCGGTAGATCAGCACACAAGGATGCAGGCCGGAAAGCAAGAAAACCAACAGGTTAGCAGGCAAGGTAGGCTCAAGAAAAGGGGGGGGGGGAGGTATTGCTGAAGCAAATTACCCCCCCCCCCGCCCCCCTCTCCTCTAAACGCTAGCACTCGGCATACGCGTCCCCAGCCATAAATCTTTCCCTTGACTTCTCCGAAAGCCAAATAGGCGCACCGAGGACCAACAGCAATACTTCAAACTCGCCCTTCCGTCCGGGCTCTGTAGAGACGTATGACAAGCTTGATCCAAAAGGGCATTAGTCATCCTTTGCCCGACTTCGGCGCAAGTTTGAGGTTGCGAAGAACACGGACCGAAGCCAGCAGTCTCCGAACAAGGCAATTTCGCTCCTTTGAGTCGGTTCTCTAAGGGACTCGACATACTCTGGAGACTTAAGGGACTACGGATCATTTTGGGCCTAAGGAAGCGGTCTGACAGTGACATATTTAGGACTTATCAGTGAACGGGCCACCCTAGGCCTACCTGTGTCAAGTAGTTCCCGCCCAGGCCTGTTCATGGATTCTGGAAAACCTCAAGAGAAAATGAATCGTCTGTTAAATAGTATTCATTTAACCGAGTTTTGGGTTTGATTGCTGAACATGTACACACATGAATGTAGATCTGTGTGTATGTATATGTATATATGTGTGTATGTGTATGTATACAAGATCTGTTTGTATAATAATTCAAAGTATACATTCCCCAAGAACCCACGCCATTGTTGCCAAAAGCCAAATTTATTTATCTTCGATTTACCTATAATTATCTGTAATTAGGATTAATTTAGCATGCTACTTCACTGTCGTAAATTTCTTCCAAGAAATTATTTTTTTTGTATCTGGACCGACAGTTGTCACGGCCGTATATCACAGTAGTCAGCCAGCCCAGACCAGACCAGACCAACCAGCCTGTCTGAGCTGGTCTGGTCTCAAGGTCTCCGTGGCCAGGCCAGCCAACCAGCTCATCCACCATGCTGATAATTAAACTTATATCATTTCATCATCAGAGACCCTGGATCCCGTCACCTCCACCCCCCCCCCCCAGGGAGGCGGCAACGATGGAGAGGGGGAGATTCCAAGCTGGAGCCACACCCACCCCTCCTGACGTCACGGGTTCCTCCTCGGGGATTGGTGGACGAGGAACCATAATCATTTGTCAGACGTCCTTGGCACTTCACCTCTCCGGATGTGGGTGCCAACTCAACCACTTTCTTGTGGAGTTTTCGGTAAGACATATTTCTCCCTTTTTGTGTTTATATATGAACTGTTCGTTGATAACTTTATCTCCTTTGGTAATCTTATTCGAACTTGTGATAATGTCTTGTTTGTTCGTATTTCTTTCGTTATTTTTTTTAAAGTTTACCTCATTTCCTCCATTTCAGATCGTTTTTTCCAATTCCCATTTTCTTTCTGATAGGATTCCAAGATTCTCCATTTTTTGGCATTCTCTTTCATTTTGTTTCTTGCGTTTCTCCTATCCATTGTCCCATACACATCACCCTCTTCATTGTCCCATACACGTCACCCTCTCCTCTGTAGCATACACTTTATCCTTCCTATTCGCGTTTTGACAACATACACAATGGCAGATATATTAAGAGCAAGCATTAGCTCATGGCAAACATTGTATATACATTGTACTAAGTATATAATTATCGCAAATATCACGTGTATGTATACATATACTAATTTACTTTTATCCCAGTTTTACTATAAGAATTGCTGTATTATATAACAATATTCTTTATTGATTATTAATATTTAAATTAAATTTATTGTTAATTTCCTTGCTACAAAAATGACAGCAGCCATACTGAATATTTTTAATCTATAGTAATATCGCTCCAATTTAAAGTATAATTACATAATTTTGTTTGTCGTATTAGATGCCTTTTATTCTTATAAATGTAACATACTTTGCCTTATTGGCTTTTATAATTAATTTCCTATTTACCGCATCCTTTAATTTGTACTAATAGTAAAACATACAAAATTAATTGCCTTTTGATGAACAAAACGCTAAGTCAAGAAGTACCTCATGAAGACTGGAGGACTTGTTTATATATACTGATGACTGTCACTGAAGTTTCGGCTTCTACACCGCGAACGATCAACCTTCACAATGATCCATCAAGCTTGTTTGGTTCCTGATGTGATGGTGCGTCGCAACTCAGGCCCCTCAATCAGGAACAACATCAACACCGTCAATATTTACGTCAGCACCTCGTGCTCCCGCTATCAACACACTCAGACTCGGCGGTAAACCAAAATAAACTCGCAGTTAAGAGTGATTCGCAACACACTCGTAACCAGCAACGACCCGTAACGTACTCGCAACACGCTCGCTGTCGGATATACGAGCTTGACTATGAAGCCGCCACCAGCCGGAGCTGGTAGTTGAGAAGCGGTTCGCTCATCACTTTCGAGCCGAAATTTGACCCCTTGAGGTCTCATGCCTGGCAGAACATAGTTGAGTCATGTGTTAAGTGTTTTTATTCGTATGTATGAGATTTAGCGGCTGGATTAAAGAGCATATGGTCAATGTTTATGAGGTTGACCCACCACTCATTACGTTCTACCTTTTTTACTTAACAGTGGTTCACTCACTTCCAATATTCAAAGCGCACACCACCAAATGATTTCCTTCAGTCAGCCCGTCCTCCAAACAAAGACCCAAAAGTGATTCCATGCACCCGCCAAACCCCCTGTTTATGAATGAAAAGCGGTTTACACACGACTCACAACTGATTTCGTTCGAAGACTTCCGGAATAAGTGCTTCACTGACGAATTTTGTTCGAATCACAACGCTATAAATGCTTCACCCACGTACTACAAATGCAAATAATCGGCAACAGAACCTAAACAGCTAACCTAACCTAACCTAGCCTAACCTAACCTAACCTAGCCTAACCTAACCTATGCCTATATATGCACTATATGCTAATATATTATAATATTAATTTATATTTGAGAAAATTCCTATTTTGAATGAACAGCATGTAAAAAATTATAAATGCGTCTGAGTGGTGGACCGCTGGATGCAATGAACTTTAGTCGAGGACAGGTTGCTACAGTACATGCAAACAATTCCCAGCAGACCCAAAACATCAATCCTAACCTTGCCTAGGTCAAACTAAACGCGAAACTATTACATTAATATCAATTTATAATTGCGAATTTACTACTGGCTTTGGTTACATAAAACGGAAAAATATTAGGAATGCCCCTTTTGGGAACGACCGCAGCTAGGGCAAGCATTGGAATGACATTGGCCATAATGACCTCCGGAGGGTTATTAAAACTACTGCAAAAGCTTGCTGGCCAACCAAAAAGAGTATTTTAGCCCCAAGTCTTTCCCAAATCCAAACTTACCCAACCTACACCCACCGTTTCATGCTCTGTCTTGTGTTGATACTTCCAATACCCTTGAACACTTAGTAAGTGTTAGGGGTTAAGTAACCCCTTGTTCAAGGGGTTACTTAACCCCTTGAACAGAGTCCAGGGGTTAAGTAAACTCAGTTATATACTCCGAAAAACAGGGGACAGCTCTCCGTGTGTGTACCACTGGCCTATTGAGCATTGTCTGAGAATAGGTTGACGTTTAGCACATTGTGAGTGTCAGGGGATTTCATGCCATGTACCTGGGTAAGTGTTGGTCCTAGGTGTCTTATCTGCCGCCTTAGTGGGTATGATGTGAGGCACGCAGAGCGCACGGCCAGTAGAGAGACCCTGGATGTAACTAAGGTGAAGGAAGGAAATTAGAGGTTTGGAATAATAATAATAATAAATTGATTTCCACACTTTTGTGGAAATAAACATTTAATTCACCTCGATTCTAGGTCATAGAGTTCATAATGGAAGAAGACTTCTAGGATTTCGTGAGTCCTAGAAGTCCATAAGTTTATTTCCGAAACGAAAAGTTTATTTCCACGGAAGTGTGGAGGACAATTTATTTGGCGTGGGCGTGGATCACTAATTCCTCTGAGCTTCAGTAGTAGTCAGGGAAAGTAAAAAACATCCTGTTTGGCAGCAGTACTTGCTCCTGGAATCTTTCCTTATTAAAACCACTGAATAGCTCGGTCGATAGTACTTCGGCCTCACACGCATGAGGTCCACGATTCAAGTCTCCTAAAGTCCAGGTTAATGAAATTCTAATAATAATATTAATAAGAACAGGCCAACAACAACAACAGTTTATATATCATTTGTTTTACTACCCCACGTGGGCCTCACCCCACGCCCTCTCACCCCACGCCCCCTCACCCAACGCGCCCCCTCCCCCCTCACCCAACGCGAGAGCCAACAGGTCTACAACAAGAGCAGAGCGAGGAACTGCCTGAAAAATCCCCTTCCTCTTCAATTTGTCTTTTTTACACCCTTTAATTAACACTTGATCCCCTGAGAGAGGGTCATGTTTGGCCCGGGTAATTTATCCAGACGGCGGCAGGGCGTAATTGTAGTTTACAGAGCACTTCTTGCACGAGATTTTTATTTATACATTGGACGTGGTGAAACTAATTAGTGCTAATGTTTATGGGCATTTGCTTGTGCACATGACGGCACTGTGTAGAAGCTCTGTTGGACGCTAAGACTGGCTCGTGCTGCAGCTTCTGCCAGAATGTATCGCTGGCTTTATGCAACACTTTGTTAGGTTAGGCAAGGGTAGATAAGTTTCTCCACACACGTTCCTTACTCTAATATTCACCGTGTCTGGTGTCTTGAGGAGTAAGGGGACAGGTTAGAAAGGGAGAGGGAGTTATGGTGGAAGAGGTGCTTGATTTTCAGGGGGTGAGAATGGGTAGTTTGAAGATGAGGTGATGTCTGATGTCCTGTGAAGAGAGGAGGGAGTTTGAAGAGGCATCTAGTGTCCTGGGGAGAGAGGGAGGGGGAAGATTTTGAAAAGGTGGTGGTGCATGGTGTTCTGGGAATCAAGGGGTAGTTTGAAGACAGGTCTGGTGTCCTGGTGAATGAGAGTGGGAGGTCTTTGATGTCCTGGCGAGAGTTGGGGAAGTGGAAGAAAGTCGAGGTGTCAAGTGTCCTGGGGTGAGAGGGGTGTGGTTAGGGAGGAAAAGGTGTTGGATGTCCGGGTGTGAGAGGAAGAGGAGGAGGAGTTAACACCACATAATAACAGGAAGCATATTTTGTGAAGGCGCCGCCAAAACATTTTGAAGAGAGAATAATTGAATCTCAATCACACGAGCACAGAGTCACGTCTTTATCGTCGCCTCGATATAAATCACCAGCTTCTATCTCATCAGCTCACACACACACACACACACACACACACACACACACACACACACACACACACACACACAAATATACTATATATATATATATATATATATATATATATATATATATATATATATATATATATATATATATATATATATATATATATTTGGTAGCAGTCTTTCTTGTAAACATATATTATTGAATATAACAGAAAGGATGAGATCAATTATCACTAATGTTCTTTATATTTCTTACGTTATTCACTTGTGAAGGAAATTATTAAAATGAACTCTAATGTTCATTTTACAGTTTATTTTATGGCCTGACGCTGAGAGATGCATTTCGCTGACCCTGTCAACACTGTATTCACTTCTATACTCTGTCAGCTCTTGAAAATGATGACAGGGTCAACGAAAGGTATCTCTTAGCGTCACATATGTTGGAAATGTTCATGATACAACACGTGTTTGTTGCTACCTGCTTCCCTGTGACACACTCCCCAGTCCCTCAGCACCGCCCCTGCGAGCAACACACTTCCATATGACCTTCAGCTCAAACATGGACACTAGGTAAAATCTTCCTCACCTCCAGCCAATGTTCTTCATATGCCAAAGTATTTCAAACTTAATTTCTCATATTTCATTTCAGAAATATATTTTTGCCCCTGTCTCTGCCAAGTCTCATTTTCTTATTCACCAAGTATACTTTCTGTGGTAATAATATTATCCTATGCAGGAAATAAACTACAATAACATGGATGAGCATAGGTAACCCGTTCTGATGGGGACGACGTGTCGGTCCGTTCTGATGGGGATGACTTGTCGGTCCGTCCTGATGGGGACGACGTGTCGGTCCATCCTGATGGGGACGACTTGTCGGTTCGTCCTGGTGGGGACCTCATGTCGGTCGGTCCATCATGAACTCTTACGTGTCAGGACTTGATGCGGGATCAACGACGGGGCAACACGTCGTCACTGTCATTTCGTTTCTTATAGGTGGGTTGAGATTATAAATATTCTGCAATCATTATTTTCAGCATATTTCCCAACAGTATTTTTTTTCTTCGAAATGCCATCTACTATACCATCTTCTATACCATCAATGAATTCCTTCCCAGTACTCTATCCCACTTCATTCGATACTCGTTTCCAGCAATCCTGTTCCAGATCTTCCTTCCCTTTCAAGTTCTTACCCCACCATCACCATTTTTTTTTTGCCTCTGCTCACTCCAGGCTCCATATCACAGAATCGGAGCATTTCTAGGACCCGGGAGTTGAAGGGTCCTATAAATCATTCCTTTTTATCAATACTTGCCATTGGATATGTTAAGAAAAAAGATGGTCAAGACCCGCCCTTGGTGTCTTTGAGGCCTTCCTGGAGACAGTTGAAAGAGAAGGGGCGAAGTTGAGGAGTGAAAAATAGGAGTTTATGAGGATTTAAAGATTGGAATATACTGAAAGAGGAGATAGGAGTAGAATGGAAGGCAACTATCAGGAGGAAGCGTCAATCTATTACGATTAAATAGCATTTGAAAGGGATCTGGATAAGGATTTGGGATGGGACGGGGGGGGGGGGGGGGGGGGAGGGGGGGAAGGAATGGTGCCCAACCACTTGGACGGTCGGGGGTGTTAACGCCCACATGCATGAAGCGAGACCGTCGCTCTACCGTCCAGTCGAAGTGGTTGGGAAACGAAAATTTAATGAATGCATACACTGTCATCATCCTAATAGCATACACTGCCATCATCCTAATAGCATACACTGCCATCATCCTAACAGCATACACTGCCATCACCCTAACAGTACACACTGCCATCACCCTAATAGCATACACTGCCATCACCCTAACAGCATACACTGTCATCATCCTAATAGCATACACTGCCATCATCCTAACAGCATACACTGCCATCATCCTAACAGCATACACTGTCATCACCCTAACAGCATACACTGTCATCACTCTAACAGCATACACTGTCATCACCCTAACAACATACACTGCCATTCACCGATCATACACAGCATACACAGCATTTCCTCCGCGGCCTTAGACAGCTGTGACAGGTGTCTGTTCCCTCCCCTTCCCCTCTCTGTGGACACTTGCGCAGTTGTTAGCACCTGTGCTCGCCCTAACACACATGTGATCCTCTGGGTTCGTCCCCTGAGCAACATATAGTTGACCCAACAGTCAGTTCATCGATTCATGGTAATGCTGCTATTTTATGTTGTTGGTTTCGGGTGGTAACGATGGCTATGGGTAGTTAATATTTCCTGTTTCAACGCAGTTGAATTGATGTGGTTCATTAAAATGAACAAGAGGAAGGATTGCATATGCTTTTGCGTGGAAAAAATATACGCGCAAGCGCGCAAATACACACAAGCGCGCAAATACACACACACACACACACACACACACACACACACACACACACACACACACACACACACACACACACACACACACACACACACACACACACACACAAACACACACAGGAGGATAGTGGCTGAGTGGACAGCGCACTAGACTCGTGAACCTAAGGACCGGGGTTCGATCCCCCGGCACCGCCGGAAAAACAAATGGGCAGTTTCCTTCACCCTGATGTCCCTGTTACCTAGCAGTAAATAGATACCTGGGAGTAAGACAGCTGCTGCGGGTTGTTTCCTGGTGTGTGAGTGTGTGTGTGTGTGTGTGAAAAAAAAGTAGTTAGCAACAGTTGAATGATTGATAGTTGAGAAGCGGGCCGAAAGAGCAGAGCTCAACCCCCGCAAGCACAACTAGGTGAATATAACTAGGTGAATACACCCCACACACGGAGCCTTTCCTAAGCCACACACACGTGTGCACCCCTCCAGATATTCACACACACGTGTGCACCCCTCCAGATATTCACACACACACTAACAACCAAGTTATACAACTTTTTTGTTCCAATTCAACAACTATATTCAACCATTATCAAATACCAGTCATTAGAGCGATAGACGGCAGTTAACACGACCGACGGTGATGCCTCAACCACCGGCTTGCCCACCTACAGCAGCTCTGATAACTCTGCAATAGTAATATCAACAAGATTTTATGTGGATCGTAAATTAGAGCGGAAGACCGATTATCACAGAACCAATGATAACAATCAGATAGTTCGCCGTCTGCGGAACGATATCACAGGCTGAAGGGGGGGGGGAGAGGAGGGGGGGAGGGAAGAGGAGGGGGGGGAGAGATAGGTAAGGAAGAGGGTGTTGGAAGAAGGAGGGCGTGGGGAGGAAGGGGTGGGTGGGGAGAAGAGAATGGGGAGGTGAAAAGGATGAGTGGAGTGGAGAGCGAGAGGTGGATGAGGGAGAGAAGGATGGGAAGAAAAATGGTAGGTAGATGTGATGGGATGGGAGAAGGGAGGAAGGGATGCCAAGCGTTAAGATTCTAAGAGTCAAGAGTCATGGGTAGTGAGGGTGTTGGGGTGAAGGGAGATGTGATTGCAGATGGAAGGGGGGCGTTGAGGGATATAGAGATTGTGGGAGGTGGTAGAAGGATATAAGGATTGTGGGAGGGAGTAGTAGGATATAAAGATTGTGGGAAAGGGTAGAGAGAAAGGAGACAGCGGATGAGATAAACGATAGATAATGATGAGATGGAAAAAATCCGGTGATGAGAGGGGGCAAAAATAGAGTTATGGAAAGTGAGAATTTCAAAGGGTATACAAAGATGATGGAAGGAAAAAATTGGAGAGTACGAGAGAGAGAAAGAAGGTAGGAAGGGTTGGAGGGGAGTGAGAGTTTTAATGAAAGTTGAGAATTGAGGACTAAGATGAACAAAAAGGTGAAGCCCATTTTACTTTTAGTTTATTTTCTACCACAGACGTGGCTTTTTCCCTTATACAATGGTCCCAGGGGATATCCATATTATTCCCATCTCCATGGACAGAGTGAGAAAGCTGTTAAGATATCGTACAGACTAACGAGTTACTGAGCACTTAACCACAGAAAGTGATTGAAGTACTTTTAAAAGCTTTTTAAATGGCAATCAGAACACGTATATTTTCGTAGACAACGAAGTGGAAGGCAGTAAAGGGAGAATCTTAGATAATAGGATGACGAAGGATGGGACCTAGAAAGGGTGAAGAACGTAGAGGATGAACATAACTGCAACATTGTTATAAATGGTGGTTGCTAGAGTTCAGTTTCATAAATTGCAATGTAATTAGCCTGCAGAACGTTAAACACGCTCGATAAAATCTGGGATATACAGCACCAACACACTAGACTGACACTATAAGACCGTGTATTTATGTTTGAAGGTTAGATTAGGATTTTAGAAAGCAATACAATCAACCACAAATTGTTTAATAAATCAATGAAGTATATGTTTAACAGATCTCTAACCTTGTTCATGGAGGACAGAAGAAAATGTACATATGCTGGTTAGCATTGTAAGTGTGTGGCCACGTCTGTCGTAGAAAATATTAATAATAATAATAATAATAATAAATAATAATAATAATAATAATAATAATAATAATAATAATAATAATAATAATAATAATAATAATAATAATAATAATAATAATTAACTTCACCTCGCCAGTACACAACGAACTTGTAGAAAGTTTAGAGGCATGCCACCAGACTAGTCGTGAGAGCCATGAGTTGTGAAAGTAGGCTAAAAGATCTAGACCTCGGGCCACTGAAGAAGACAGAGAGAGAGAAAGAGGCATGATCGAAATATACATAATACTCTGAAATATATATATTGAGCCTAAATAAATCGACTTTGTTAACATGAAGACATATGGAAACTAAGTACCCAAATGAGCCATCGTTTTCTCATAGTTAATTCACTGATATTATGACTCCATCTAAAGCTACGTCATATTTCTTGTGCTCTAGTAATAAAAACAGCGATAATATTGACGCTTCTACGAACTAAGGTGGTCGGCTTTAATAGGTTGAATAGACTGCTTAGGCTCGTACGCTTTTGGTTAGGTAAAACCACTTCAAACTGAACGCTCGTCAGATCGTGAGAACGGGCCGAGTGATGAAGTAATATGAATCACAGATTGTTAAGCTGAAGCCTAACATCAGCACACACACACACCATTTGATAGTCAGTAGAGTGGCGGGTCCAAACAACCAAAACTCAACCCCCGCAAGAACAACTAGGTAAGTACACACACACGATAAAAAATTTAACTCGAGAAATATCTGGCTGCGAGACTGACATCTGTGAATATGGAACACACATATATATATTGGCTCGACTTTTACCTGGGTTCTCCAGTGTTGTATATGTACATCTTAGATTCAATACGTATACACCTTGCATTCAGTATTTATATACTGGATATATACATCTTAGCTTCAGTATTTATACATCTACGTATATACCAGTATACATTTTCTGAACATTTTCTTCCTACTGTTCGCGTTAAATATAATTTATTTAAATTATAAATACACGTGAAAAAAGATTGGCTATTGTTCTTGTTAGACACACAGTTTAGTTTAAATATTTGCAGGTAATACATGGAATAAATGCATACGTAAAATGTATTGTCAGTAACTTATATGAAAACTATGCCTTTGTTACCTAGCAGAATATAGGTACATGGGAGTGCAACCCGTTCTCGCAAATTTAATAAGTCAATATTGACTTATTAAATATGTGCATAGGTGACATACTTAACATAATAGTTTCCCTTGAAAAGCTTCATAGAAAACACCGACCTTACCTAACCTACTTAGTATGTTAAGATAAGCATCTTATTGCTTCATAATTACAATTATTACCTAACCTATACCTATATTAGGTTAAGTAACAATTGTAATTACGAAGCTGTAAGATGCTTATTTTAACATACTAAGTAGGTTAGGTAAGCTCGGTGTTTTCTATGAAGCTTTTCAAGGGAAACTGTTATGTTTAGTGTGTCACCTATGCACGCAACTAATAAGTCAATATTGACTTATTAAATTTGCGAGAACGGGTTGGGGAGTTAGACAGTTGTTACGGGCTGCTTTCTGTGTGTGTGTGTGTGTGTGTGTGTGTGTGCGTGTACTCACCTATATGTACTCACCTATATGTGCTTGCAGGATCGAGCATTGACTCTTGGATCCCGCCTTTCTAGCTATCGGTTGTTTACAGCAATGACTCCTGTCCCATTTCCCTATCATACCTAGTTTTAAAAGTATGAATAGTATTTGCTTCCACAACCTGTTCCCCAAGTGCATTCCATTTTTCTACTACTCTCACGCTAAAAGAAAACTTCCTAACATCTCTGTGACTCATCTGAGTTTCCAGTTTCCACCCATGTCCCCTCGTTCTGTTATTATTACGTGTGAACATTTCATCTATTTCCACTTTGTCAATTCCCCTGAGTATTTTATATGTCCCTATCATATCTCCTCTCTCCCTTCTTTTCTCTAGTGTCGTAAGGTTCAGTTCCTTCAGCCGCTCTTCATATCCCATCCCTCGTAGCTCTGGGACAAGCCTCGTCGCAAACCTCTGAACCTTCTCCAGTTTCTTTATGTGTTTCTTCAGGTGGGGGCTCCATGATGGCGCGGCATACTCTAAGACGGGTCTGTGTGTGTGTGTGTGTGTGTGTGTGTGTGTGTGTGTGTGTGTGTGTGTGTGTGTGTGTGTGTGTGTGTGTGTGTGTGTGTGTGTGCTCACCTAATTGTGCTTGCGGGGGTTAAACTCTGGCTCTTTGGTCCCGCCTCTCAACCGTCAATCAACAGGTCCCAACAGATGTGTGTGTGTGTGTGTGTGTGAAAAAAAACGTTGATTTACAATTAAGGGGCGGGCCGAAAGAACAGAGCTCAACCCCCGCAAGCACAACTAGGCAATTAGGTGAATACAACTAGGTGAACACACACACACACACACACACACACACACACACACACACACACACACACACACACACACACACACACACACACACACACACACACACACACAAACACACACACACACACACACACACACACACACACACACACACACACACACACACACACACACAGCTGGACCAGACCAGCAACCCTGTCAGAAATTGAATTTATGAAAGTTAATGAAACGATTTGCATAATTCCAATCACCCAAGAGCTGCTTCTATGAATTGAGGCATAACAGAGATAATGTGGTCAGTTCGTCTATAAATGACCTCACGTTTTATCACCTGGATTAACCTTGGTTTTTATAAGAATGATGATCGGGGATAGGTGAGGCGAGAGGGAGAGAGAGAAAGAGAGAGAGAGAGAGAGAGAGAGAGAGAGAGAGAGAGAGAGAGAGAGAGAGAGAGAGAGAGAGAGAGAGAGAGAGAGAGAGAGAGAGAGAGAGAGAGAGAGAGAGAGAGAGAGAGAGAGAGAGAGAGAGAGAGAGATTAGGAAAGATGTGGAGGTAATTGGGATATAGGAACTGAGATAAGGAAGCTGTGAACTACAAAGAATACATCCAGGTCCGCTGAAGGACAGGCAAAGATAACTCACAAGAAGACACGAAACTCTCCCATTTTGCTCGTAATTGAAAAACTCGGAAAACACAATAGTTCTTACGAATGAAATCCACTTCTTAGCTGATTTCCTCGGCGGTCGGAGAGAGAAGATCTTATTAAATCCCCTCAATTGCTCTTGTCAAATAAACTCACCGCGAAAATCCCCTCGGAGATACACAACATACCCCTGGTAATCCCTCCCGAGGAAGAAAAACAAGCAAAAATCTCGCCAAAATCCGCCAAACTACCGCCAAGAAGCAACAAAAAGATCCCACCAAGAGTCCGAAGAAATCTGAGAGTGGGGTGTTGCCATCAGCTGCTCCCCAAAGTGACTGTTATTGGTGTCTTCAGAAGGTAACGGGTCGGGCTGGCTATAAACTCCTTGGTTTATGGAGAGGCCCGCCAGCTCACCGGACCGCTTAACTCTGTGGACGGCCTGAATGAGTGCGAGAGGGCCCGGGGACCGGTAAAGAGAGAAAGTGTTAAGTCTTCATCGATAGCCGCGTGGCGAAGGAGACGTTTGCAGGTGAAGGTCACGTTATAAGTAGTATTTATCTGATTTAAGGTCTTCGGGGGAAGAGAGGAAGGGGGGAGGGGGATGGGATGGCTGACGGGAGGGGTGGAGGCAAAGGTGTTGGTGGCTGCTGGGAACGGGATGGGGGAGGAGGAGGAGGAGGGGTTGAAGGGGTAGGAGAGGAAAGAAGGAGGTACCAGGGTGGGTTAAAAGGTGGTAAGAAGGAAGGAGTTGTGGTGGTGGAGGCTGGAAGAGTCGGTGGGTTATAGGACACGGACGCAAGGAACCGCAGGAGGAGGAACATTGTATTAGAGGAGTAAACGGAGTGTATGGAAGAGGGTAGGGGAGAGGGATAGAAGATAACGACAAGAAAAGTGTTTGAGAGGGAATACAATAAGAGGAATAGTGTAGTGAAGGGTGTGTGTGGAGGAAGATGATCAGAGGAGTGGAGAAGAACAGAGAGGAAATGAAACTGGCGAGGACAAGAGACGAGATACATTGAATAAATAAGTTGTGGTCAGGATAAAAATTTATTGTAAAAACGAGACGCATATAATAAACAGGAGAATACGAAGAGATAGCAACACACAGAACAATGAAGAAATATCAATATACGGAAAAATTGAAGAATAATTACAAATGGGGAAGGACTATGGGTAACAATGAGACGAAGAGCAGGAAAACTGAGGAACGGAATAAACAGCTATGAAGACAAATGTGGAAAACAAGAAGACTTGAAATGAAAGAATGCTAGTTGAAAGAAATTGAAGGAATGTGACAAACGGAGGTAGAGAGGGTTAGGAAGGATGAAGAATTAGAGGTAAAGGGCAAGTGCCGATAGAGTGAATGGGAAGGCATTTTCCCCATCTTCACGCTGGTACAGGAACGTCCTGGTTTATGATCCACTAAAGGGCAAGAGGCAGTCGATGGCACACATTCTTACTACTTCTGGCAAGGGTGTCTAGAATGAAGGTTTGCTATCACTCTAGCTATTTCTCTTGCTTTTTGTTTCTAGTTTTCTCTTTCTAACGGTATCAGATGTTCATATATTTTTTTAAATTTCTCCCGGTTAATAGGCAGGGTCACTCATCCAATAAGTGAACATACCGCCATAGTAACATGCACAGCACTCTGAAATAGCAAGAAGGTCCGCTGAGTTCACGTTGTCAAAATATTTATATATTTTTTTATCTTTTCATATATATCCTGGCAATTGAAGTTGATATTTGATTTAGTTCGATCAACTCCGCGTCGTGCGATTAAAGGTCGTGATGTCTGCGTGGCAAATCTTTTCTGAAAGTCACATTCCGCTGACATTTTTAAAAGTACAGAAACTAGGATAAAATCTAGATTTGTGAGGCAGACAGCAGTACTAATATGAATAATTAAGCGATCAACAATACTTATAATTACATATAAATCTTTTCTAAAAAAAAATTATGAACGTGTTAATTTTAAAGTTATAAATTTGTCTTATTCTTTATTAGTTTAATTTTTTATTATATTAATGTGTTACTGAGGGCCCATTAATTGGCATCATTTAAGCTAATTGTCTGCTTCTTCTGGAGGAGATTTTCTTCATTAATTTTAGTTGAAAAACCTTTAATAATAATAATAATAATAATAATAAGAATAATAATAATAATAATATGATGATGATAATGATGATGATGATGATGATGATGATGATGATGATGATGATGATGATGATGATGATGATGATGATGATGATGATGATGATGATGATGATGATGAAGAAGAAGAAGAAGAAGAAGAAGAAGAAGAAGAAGAAGAAGAAGAAGAAGAAGAAGAAGAAGAAGAAGAAGAAGAAGAAGAAGAAGGAGGAGGAGGAGGAGGAGGAGAAGAAAAACAGAAACAAAATAAGACGTTGCAGTGAACCTTTAGCAACAATGAGGAGGAAGAAGTGAGCTCTCAAGAGCGTGAAACAAATAAAGGTGTGCGCGTCCTACGACGAAATATTTGACACCGGGTTTTGCCAAGTCAGTTCCTCTGGTCACTACGACAAATTACACCACTCGACAAATCCTGGTCGGCGACACACTACATTGCTACCAAGTGAATTTACGGTGTTTAAAAGTCCTCCCCAGTGTGTGTGTGTGTTTGTAGTCACCTATTTGTATTCATCTATTTGTACTTGCGGGAGTTGAGCTCTGCTCTTTCGGCCCGCCTCTCAACTATCAATCAATCAACTGTTACTAACTACTAACTAACTATTTTTTTTCCTCTACACACACACCCACCCCAGAAAGCAGCCCGTAGCAGCTGTCTAGCTCCCAGGTACTTATTTACTGCTAGGTAACAGGCGCATCAGGGTTAAGGAAACTCTGCACATCTATCTCCGCCTGGTGCGGGGTTCGAACCCCGGTCCCTAGGTCCACGAGTCTAGAGCGCTGTCCACTCGGTCACCCAGCCCCCCTGGTGTGTGTGTGTACATATGTCTCTTTGCGTCTCTGCAATGTTGACAAATCATTTTCAAAATAAAGCTGTCAAAGATCACTCATTCCCCACAATCTTTTTCCCTTCCACCTCTTTCCCTATCCCTTACCTTCCACCTTCTCTCCCCTCACCTCATACTCTTACCTTCCCTCCATCCATCTCTCCTTCCTTCCGTAACTTCCTGCCCCTTTCCATCTAGTCCCTGCAATCCCTCCCTTCCTCCCTTCACTCTCACTTACACTCTTCCTTTCATCATTACCTAACCACTCTTCTCTCCACCCCTTCCCTCACATATCCCTCCCCCCCCCCCCTGCCCCAGCCTCCCCTCCCCAGCGCAACAAAACAAAAAACTTTAAGGAACTCTGCACCCTCCCGGTCCCAGGGCTAACAGCATCTAAGACCCCGTCCTGAAGGCCAACAGCCTATAGCTGTCTCCTTTAGATTCTGTTAATGAGTGTATCAGATAAGGACGTGATCACCGCCGGCGTGTTGAACCAGACGTTTTCATGCTTAATAACAAACATTTTGATAGGTGCCAGCACACAAGCTCAAATTGACGGCCAATATCTGTCTCTCGAAAATCTTTACTGCATCGTTGGGGAAAAGTAGCGACTTGGAGGAGACGATCATCTTCCCTCCCTCGTCTTCGTCCATTTCCACATTGTTTCGTCTGCATAACTGAACTCTAGTGGTAGGTGTTGGGGAGATGGGGGAGGGGGGGTGAAAACTTTAGTTTCCTCTCTCTTCTTCCTGTTAAATTTTAATGTTATGAACTCGTTGCGCGTTGTTATAAGTTTTGTTAATATTCTAGAGACATTAAGATAAAAAAGAGCTTTGGTTTCCGTAGCGCTGAGGTTATCGTAGAGCTTCTGTTGCATTTTTGGAGCGAGGTTTGCCGGAGACGTTTAGTGTGTGTTGAGCGACGACCCTGGAGATGAACGAAGCTCAGAGGAGCGGGTCGAGTGACTGGGGTGAGTGCATGACAAGTCGTTAAGATAGTTGGGTCGAGGCCCTAGTGTTGCCCTGTCTCTTAAGGTCCAATGATGCCACCCGGACTACACCCTTACCCCCATCCCCACCCCCTCTTCCCCTCTAACTGTATCCGTTTTCGCTCCCATTCCCTCTTACATCCTCCCTCTCCCTACCTGCATTCTTTCCCTGCCTCTCCTTCCTATCTCGGCCTCCTTCCTCTCCCCCCCATCTCTATTTATCCTTCCCCTCTCCCTTCCATGCATCCAACCCCTTCCCTTCTCTTCGTATCCTTCCCCATCCTCTGCATCTTTTCTCACACCCTCTCTTTGCATTTTCTTCCTTTTCTTTCCCATGAATCCTTATCCCTCACTTCCCCCTTTTCTGTTGCATCCACTTATCCAGCAAATATGAAAACAATGTACATACAAAATGAGCATAAAATAATAAAATTTTATATTTTGTTGTTTTTGTTATGTCACACTTTCTCACTTTCTTCCTTACTCCTCATTCCTCCCACAACCTCTTCAGGTCTCTCCTCAATTCTCTCAACCTGTCTCTTTCATCCGTTCACTTCAAACTTCCTCTTTCTTCCCTCCCTTCCCCTTTCACCTCTATGCATATTTCCGTCTCTTAACTTCCTCCTTCCCTTTCTTGTTCTTCCTCCAGCACCGCCACCGAAAGGTACTTACCAAGTTGTGCTAGCAGGGGTTGAACTCTGGCTCTTTGGTCCCGCCTCTCAACTGTCAATCAACTAGTGTACAGGTTCCAGAACAGGTGTTCAGTTATCTGTGTTCATACCCCTCCATCGCCTCACCAGGTCCTGCTCCTCTTCTTCCTCCACCACCTGCTGCTGCTGCGGCTGCCGACCCCTCTACTTCAGCGTCGCCGGCAGGAGGCCACCTGTTGAGCCTGCGGGTGCATGGGCTGCACATCTTGGTAACTGTCAGAGCTTTTGTGTGGTTCGCAGCCTCCTTGCCCTCGAATATTTACTGGCGCCTGGAGGAGGGGGAAGCCGGGAGGTATGTGGACCGGAGGTTGAATGTAGAGAAAGGATGGGGAGTGGAGGGGCGGGGGAGACTGAGGGGGGGGGGAGGGAAGGGGAAATGTAGAGGGAAAGGGGAGTTTGAGATGGAGGGAGGGGACAACTGTGTGCTTAACTATATATGGGTGTATGTATGGCGGTATTTTCTAGGAGACAAAGTAAGAAAAGGGCAAACAGTATTTATTGAGCGATGGAAAGGGAGAGGAAAAATTAGGAAGGATCAAACTTTATTCAAATGGGGTGATGGGAGGTCGGAGTGGGAGGGAGGTTGAACTTACTGAGTAAAAGATGGAGGGAAGAATATTGTATTGAGAGAGAAGGAAGTGTGAGCCTAGGAACATCTAGCTGATAAGTGAATGAGTAAATATAAATATTTATAATACAATATATACTGTAAACAAAAGAGGAAAGCGCATATAAATACAATGAGAAGAGAATATAACGAACTATAAACCACAAGCAAACATTAACGACCCCCGTTGTTAAAGAACAAGAGACATTGTTATCAACAAATAAGATACATCACTCCAAATAGAACGACAGGTGTATAAATGAGTTCAACATTACGAAATACAAAGCCAAAAAGACCGCATAACAAGCCACATAAGCTATCAGGATGATTATAGCCAGAACCAAACCTCAGGCTACGCTTGTCCAAGCTTCACCCGACCCCAACCATGTATGTGTGATAATGGTATGATAGACAGAGTACTTAGGAGCTACAAGCATTTTGCGTCAAGAGAGTAACACTTATGTGCTGTGCTTACTATGTTATCCTGCAATGTTAAATGTGATTTTTGAACTGCGATTTGTGGATTTGTACTCACTGGATTTGCGCGCCCCTTGAGGTACTTGAAGTAGAGGAGAGTAGAAACAGCCTAAGTTACAAAAGATTCAATGGGAGACGTTCCCTTTGAGATGTATTTTATTGTCTCAATAAACGTACTTGAACTTGAACCCAACCCCAGCCAAACGTTCACAAAGGTCAACGTATTGTGTAATGAAAATTAACCAGTCAAATATATATTATACTGTATTACAGTTTTGTCAATAGTTAAGCCTAGAAGAGGTTAGGTTATGTAGTTTGGTTCCAATAGCAATTACTGTACACTACGTAAAAGTGTGTTGTCTCGATAATTTACAACAGGTTTAGGAAAGGAGACGGCAGCCTTCAAGTAGACTTCATGCCATCTTCCCTAGGATATCAGAACAGAAGTCAAAGCAAAGTTTAAGAGGGAACAACAGCCATTTTCTATACTCTGGAGAAGTAAGCAGTTACAAAATAACAGTTACTACCCAGGGTCAAAAAATGTGTAAGATAATGTTATTTGTATTTACAATATATTGCTGAAGTATTTAATGAGATGTGATTCAAACACAGGAAGAGAGCGAAGCACTACCCTGGAAATATTCGAGAGAAATTGTTCACAAAAGACATACTGGAAAACACTGGCTTACCGTAGCTCACGTGTGCCAGACGCGACCGGACGTCATTCAGCTTACCTGTAGCGAGAACAAATGTAATTAGTAAATTAGTGACCATTCATGTGTCCATAAATGGATGTGTTTCATTATATACAGATTTAACCCTACACAAAGTAATCAATTACAGGTAGCAAAATGTAGTCTGTTAGACACATGCATATTCTTACTCGGGAGATCTTAACAGTCTATCTTCGGCTCAGTCACATTCTCCAAGCCACTAAACATCCTCACTTCCTTAAAATGTAGAATAAATAGTGGGAATATGATCACAACATACAAGATACTGATGGGAGTAGAGAGGATTGACAAGGTTAGCCTCTTCAAATTGAGAGGCTGTAGGATAAAGCGACACAGGTGGAAGCTGGAAATACAGACGATCCTAAGTAATGTAAGGAAATACTTATATCTGTACGGGTAGTCAACAAGTGGAATGCACTGAAAAAAGAAGTTATGGAAGCCATCTCTATCCACAACTTTAAGGCCAGATTTGACAAATAACTTGAACGTCAGAATAGTTAAACTGTAACGAATCAGGTACAACAAGGCAAGTAGGCGGGGCATTACGAGCTAGACCTTACTCTCTCGTAGACACTGTTAGGTGAGTACTGTAAGGCAAGTACTGATAGGTAAGTCCATCTCCTCTCCCTAACACCTGACACCCCTCTTCCCAATACCCAGACCCCTCCCCTCTATCCCCAGATATCTCTTCCTATCCCCAGGCCACTCTCTTTATCCCAGGATCCATCTACATATCCTCAGACCCCTCTACCTATCCTCAGACCCCTCTACCTATCCTCAGACCTGTTACCTCTTCCCAGACCCTGCTACCTATCCCCAGACCCCGCTACCTATCCCCCAGACCCCTCTCCTTATCCCCAAACCTCTCTCCTTGTACCCAAATACCTCTCCTTAGCCCCAGACCCTTCTCTATCCACAGACCCCATTCCGAATCCCCAAACCCCTCTCCCAATCCCCAGACCACCTCTCCCTATCCCCAGACCCCTCTCCCTATCACCAAACCCTACCCCACACTCTCCCTCTCCCCTCTACCAAGACCCCTCTCCCCCCACCCCCATCCCTCCCCTCCCAGACCCGGTCTCTCTCAAACTTCCTCCATGTAACATGAGGCCATTTGAGGGCTCGTAAGATGTAGGTGCGATCTCCATTAAGGCGCCTTATTGGGATTCAGAGCTCGAAGCTGCCACAACAAGTACAGAACCAACACCCCCCTTCTCTTGCTGCTGCATCTTCTCCTTCTCCTCTCCTCCTCATCTTTCACCTCCTTCCTCCACTTCTCCTCTTTCTCTTCCTCCTCTCTTCCTCGACATCCTTTTCCTCATGTTACTGCTCCTCTTCCGTCTCTTCTGTCTTTAAATTGTAATAATAAACTCACAATAAAAAGTTAAGTAATACGTATGAAAAGAATAATGATAGCAATAATTAACCCTAAATAAAAAAATAATATAATTATTATTATATTATATAATATATAATATTATATAATATAAAATATTATATAATATAAAATATTATATACTATAATAATAATAATAATGATAAGAAAAAGAAGGTACTTTGAACTGTACTGCAAGGCGAGGGAATAGCTGTCTAAAGGGTCAACTTGCTTTTTCAGACCAGATTTACTTTCTTGGGTTGAGGGGGACAGTGAAGAGGTCTTTCACCTTCAGCAGAACT
>NC_091156.1:5856090-5866090 GCF_040958095.1 Procambarus clarkii | reverse complement strand
AAAAAGGATGATGTAACTTTTTTGAAATTGATGGAAATCCTGGATAAAACTCCCGCCGAAAACAGAGAATTACTAATTAATGCCTGCATAGCAATTTCTAATGTCTTCAAACAAACTGTACATGACACCAAGGTACAACCAGCTGTAGCAGAGAGCTCTGTGGCAGCGGCGCCTGAGCAGGGCGCGGAGTCGGGGATGCCTGAGCAGGGCACGGAGTCGGGGATGCCTGAGCAGGGCGCGGAGTCGGGGATGCCTGAGCAGGGCGCGGAGTCGGGGATGCCTGAGCAGGGCGCGGAGTCGGGGATGCCTGAGCAGGGCGCGGAGTCGGGGATGCCTGAGCAGGGCGCGGAGTCGGGGATGCCTGAGCAGGGCACGGAGTCGGGGATGCCTGAGCAGGGCGCGGAGTCGGGGATGCCTGAGCAGGGCAGGGAGTCGGGGACCCCTGAGCAGTGCGCGGTGTCGCAGGCACCGGAGCAGAGCGCGGTGTCACAGGCACCGGAGCAGAGCGCGGTGTCACAGGCACCGGAGCAGGGCACAGTGTCACAGGCACCGGAGCAGAGCACAGTGTCGGGGGCGCCGCAGCAGAGTGCGGTCCCTGGCAGAGGGAAACAAACAAAACAAGGCCCCAAAATCTGTTGGTATTACAGATGGGCTACCTGTAAGCATGGGGAATCGGGAAGAATAAATGGAACATGTACACACGATCACCCTAGAAAGTGCAGAAACCTCCTCAATACAGGTAAATGTACCAAAAGCTGTGAATTCTTTCACCCAGAAATTTGCAAGAACTCTTTGGACAGGAAAGAGTGCTTCAATGCTGAATGTCCAGCTTTTCATATAAGAGGTACCAGGCGAATAAAACCGACAGACTACCACTATGAAAACAGCCACTACTCCATCAACCGGGATAATTTTTTAGCAAGAGGAGGAGGAGAAGAATGGCTAAAAATGACCAGACTCTACCACCAACTCGGTCAAATGCTAGAGAGGACGCAAACACAGTGGCCTCCTTACCAGAGCCTCAGATATTAACACCAATTAAAGCATCCAGCACTTCCACTAACACGATAACATCATTTATATTTGCCAACATCCAGGGTATAAAAACACGCAAATCCAACAAAGTTCATTTTATAGATGGTCTCCTTCATGAGGCAAATGCAGTGTTTGCAGCCCTAACGGAAACTCACACAAAGGACTACCTTGATGGTGAAATATGGATCCCAGAATACAATCTCTTCAGATGTGATAGGAAACACCGGCTTCAGGGTGGGGTCAGCCTCTACATCAAAGACACACTCATCTGTACTGAGCTGCTAAACACCTCAAATGATATGGTGGAAGTGCTGATAGTCAAAATAGAGATCCTAAATGTAGTTGTTGTCCTTGTATATAAGTCACCGGAGGCAAACCCTCAGCAGTTTAAAGACCAACTAATGAAAATAGAGCACTGCTTGGAAAACCTCACAAATCCAGCTCCGAACATCATCCTGCTTGGGGACTTCAACCTACGGCACCTGAAATGGAAGCACCTGGCTAATACAGTAATATCAGAAAGAATACCAGGAAGTAGCCTAAATGAGCAGGCACATGCAAATGACCTGCTACGGATGTGCGATAGGTTTGCCTTAAACCAGCAAATAGTAGAACCAACTAGGAAGGAGAACACGCTGGACCTCATTTTCACTAATAATGATGAGTTGATCGGGAACATAATGATTACAAATACCTGTTACTCAGATCACAACTTAATTGAGGTACTGACAACCATGGGGAATGGACCTCCAAAACCAGTCCAGATTCCCGGTGGAGGAGATTTCAGCAAATTCAACTTCAATAATAAACGGATAAACTGGGAGCAAATAAACCAGGACTTCACAGAAATAAACTGGGAAGAACAGCTAGGAAATGCAAACTTGAACCAGTGCCTGGAAAAAATAAGCTCAGTAGCACTAGAAATATGTTCAAACCGCATACCCCTAAGAAAAAAGAGAAAGAGATGCAGATTGGAACGGGAACGTCGTTCCTTATATAGGCGAAGAAAACGAATCGCGGAACAACTTGAGAGTCGCACCCTATCTCAAGAACGGCGAAGAAGGTTAGGTAGAGAAATAGAAACAATTGAACTCAAGCTACAAGAATTATACAAAACCCAGGAGAGGCAAAGAGAGCAAAAGGCCATCAGTGAAATAGAGAGAAATCCGAAATATTTTTTCTCCTATGCAAAATCAAGATCAAAAACCACATCTAGTATCGGGCCCCTGCGAAAGGGAGATGGAACTTTCACAGATGACAACAAAGAAATGAGCGAGTTACTGAGGAAGCAGTACGACTCTGTTTTCAGTGAGCCATTAAATGCACTAAAGATTGATAACCCAAATGAATTTTTCATGGATATGATACCAACATCAAATCACATATCAGACGTCGCCCTATCCCCACTAGATTTTGAAGAAGCCATAAACAGTATGCCTATGCACTCTGCACCAGGCCCGGATTCTTGGAACTCCATATTCATCAAGAACTGTAAAAAACCACTATCGCAGGCCCTTCACATTCTGTGGAGACAAAGCCTAGATACTGGCGTTATCCCTGACATACTAAAAACAGCAGAGATAGCACCACTCCATAAAGGAGGAAATAAGGCAGAGGCAAAAAATTACAGACCGATAGCACTAACATCGCACATCATAAAAATTTTTGAGAGAGTGCTAAGAAGTAAGATCACAAAATACATGGAATCACAGCATCTCCATAACCCCGGACAACATGGTTTCAGAACAGGGCGCTCTTGCCTGTCGCAGTTGCTGGACCACTATGATATGGCATTAGATGCTATGGAAGACAAACAAAATGGTGATGTAATTTACACAGATTTCGCAAAAGCTTTTGATAAATGTGACCATGGTGTTATTGCACATAAAATGCGTTCAAAAGGAATTACCGGGAAAATAGGCAGATGGATCTACAATTTCCTGACTGACAGAACCCAATGTGTAATAGTCAACAAAATAAAATCCAGCCCATCAACCGTGAAGAGCTCAGTCCCCCAGGGTACTGTGCTTGCTCCAGTACTTTTTCTCATCCTCATATCGGACATAGACCAGAACACAACCTATAGCACTGTATCATCCTTTGCAGATGACACTAGGATTTTCATGAGAGTTGGCAACATAGAGGACACGGCAAACCTCCAATCAGATGTAGATCAGGTCTTTCTATGGGCTACAGAAAATAATATGGTATTCAACGAGGATAAGTTTCAGCTCATGCGCTACGGAAAAATTGAAAACATAAAAACAGGAACCACGTACAAAACGCAGGCAAATCATAACATAGAACGAAAAGGCAATGTAAAGGACCTGGGTGTACTCATGTCGGAAGACCTTACCTTTAAAGAACACAATAAAGTAGCCGTCACAACTGCAAGAAAAATGACAGGTTGGATAACAAGAACTTTTCACACTAGAGATGCTATACCGATGATGATACTTTTCAAAACGCTTGTGCTATCTAGAGTGGAGTACTGCTGCACAATGACAGCCCCTTTCAAAGCTGGAGAAATTGCTGACCTAGAGAGCGTGCAGAGATCCTTTACTGCTAGAATCCACTCAGTAAAACATCTAAACTACTGGGACCGACTAAAGAGCCTAAATCTGTACTCCCTTGAGCGCAGGCGGGAGAGATACATAATAATTTACACGTGGAAAATAATTGAGGGGCTGGTCCCAAACCTGCACACAGAAATAACACCACATGAGACCAGAAGACATGGCAGGATGTGCAGAATACCCCCGTTGAAAAGCAGAGGTGCAACAGGTACTCTGAGAGAGAACTCTATCAACATCAGAGGCCCGAGACTGTTCAACACGCTTCCACTACACATAAGGGGCATAACTGGCAAACCCCTCACAGTGTTCAAGAGAGAACTGGATAAGCACCTCCAAAGGATACCTGATCAACCAGGCTGTGACTCATACGTCAGGCTGCGAGCAGCCGCGTCTAACAGCCTGGTTGATCAGTCCAGCAACCAGGAGGCCTGGTCGACGACCGGGCCGCGGGGACACTAAGCCCCGGAAGCACCTCAAGGTAGCCTCCACCTCAGTTCACTCTTAAAACAAAAATATAAGGGAATTGCCTGCAAAAACGTTTTCAGGCTTTTTTTATTGTTTATTAATTTATTAGTCTTTATTTCACTCACTTCCTAGTATACTTAGTTTTGTTTTTGAGGCTCCGGAAGGTTGACGTATGATGGAAATTGTCCAGGTGTTATTCTTTGTGTAATTCTTCAATAAAAAAAAATGTTGTTTGAGGACAGTTTATTAACAGCATAAAATATTTCATCTAGATAGATACAGCTATAGCAGGTGGCTAGATATCTGCGAGGCACTACACATTAAGAAGTCGACACCAGCAATCAACAGCCAATTAATGCATAACTATATTCTACCCACTTCAAGACTCTGCACCAATATAGAAGCATCAAGAAATATGGGCCAATAGGCCCTTTGCAGTTACTTCCATTCTACGCTTTAACTTACAAAATATTATACCCATTGTTTCGTGTTGTGTCTTGTGTTGAAAGTTTGTTTTCACCTCATCCAAAACTGTTGTAACATATCACCTCACCCAAATGCAGGTATAAAATCGAATATATATATATATATATATATATATATATATATCGAAGATATATATATATATATATATATATATATATATATATATATATATATATATATATATATATATATATATATATATATATATATATATATATATATATATATGTGTGTATATCACGAAAATAAACACGTGATTAAGAATGTGACAATGTCAGACCACGGAGGAAAAATGAAACAGGAAATTTCCTTAAGTACTTTCGTATATTAAATACATCTTCAGAAGGTACATCCTTCTGAAGATGTATTTAATATACGAAAGTACTTAAGGAAATTTCCTGTTTCATTTTTCCTCCGTGGTCTGACATTGTCATATATATATATATATATATCGAAGATATATATATATATATATATATATATATATATATATATATATATATATATATATATATATATATATATATATATATATATATATATATATATATATATATATATATATATATATATATATATATATATATATATATATATATATATATATAAGGCACTTGCTCTAGTGCTCTTGGGAGGTGGTGATCTTTGGTGTATTTAAATACTCCGAAATTACCATCTCTTTTAAGGGTCTGAGCGGGTGGTGGAGCGGGTTAAGGCGTACCTGTTATGCCAGTTGCTGGAAGGCTTCTGTGCTGGCTAGGGTTCGAGTCTCCTGGTGGGAAAGTGTTCTAAAGTTGTATATATATATATATATATATATATATATATATATATATATATATATATATATATATATATATATATATATATATATATAACTGAAACCTCCGTTGCATATTGGTAGATCAATTGCATATTGGTTTGAATATCCAGAATATAATGAATATTCACTTGAATATCCAGGGGATATATATATAACTTTTATTTAAACTTACATTCGCACACTTTCAAAAACACTGCATAAATAAACTCACCAACGTCCTTAAATAAATCCGTATACACACCTTTAAATAGAGTATCATATAGTTTGGTGAATCACTGAAGAACATATGATACATTCTGGCATACATTAGCGGCTGCTCTAGTGTTCCTCACGTTGAGAGAACCCTCCGAGCAACAGGAGCCGCGCACTCACATAAAAGAGGCGGGCCATAAAACATTCAGAGTAATGGAAATAATTATACAAAGTCGCCATGATCCGCCAGTGACAAGAAGGTTTGGGGAGAACGAGTTGGCGTATTTGTCATATGTCCAGCGGAGGCGCGGTGGCCAATCCACTCCCGGGGCACTAATGACCCTCCCGACCAATCAACGTGGATAACACCCGTCCTTCCTCCCCCCCCCCCTCCTACCTCTTCTCTCTGTCTCTGTCTCTCTCTCTCTCTCTCTCTCTCTCTCTCTCTCTCTCTCTCTCTCTCTCTCTCTCTCTCTCTCTCTCTCTCTCTCTCTCTCTCTCTCTCTCTCAATGTCTCTTCATCGTCTACGTCTCTGTACTACTCATTCTTCTTCTTCTTTCACGATTTATCCTTCGGGGTATTTTTTCTCGTGTTTCCTTCCATTCGTGTGTTCGATTACTCCGGGGTCGTAGTCCTAAGGGCCTGGGTTCGATTCCCGGCTGAGCGAGACACAAATAGGCAGCGTTTCTTTCATCCATATGCTCCTGTGGACCCAGCAGCAAATAGGTACCTGGGAGTTAGGCAGCTGCTACGGGCTGCTTTCTGGATGTGTGAGTGTTCGTGGATGTGTGTTGGAGAGAAATATATGTAGTAGATATAATATAAATATATATTGGTAATAAAGGCGGGGCCCCCCAAGAGCTAAAAAAAAGCTCGATTCTGCAGACATAAATGGTAGATACAAATAGTAATACACAAGCACACACCCAGATATATATATATATATATATATATATATATATATATATATATATATATATATATATATATATATACACCTCATTTCATATTTCTCTGTGGATTTTCCGCATATATATATATATATATATATATATATATATATATATATATATATATATATATATATATATATATATATATATGCGGAAAACTCACCAGACTCACCAGACTTTGAGTCTGGTGTTGACAAAGGCTTTACCGGGCCGAAACGTTCACCTCATTTCATATTTCTCTGTGGATTTTCCGCATAAAATGATCAGTGTTTTGTGATCGTCAATTGCATATATATATGTATATCTATATCTATATATATATATATATATATATATATATATATATATATATATATAGAAATATATATATATCTATATATATAGAAATATATATATATATATATATATATATATATATATATATATATATATATATATATATAATATAATATTAAATAATATAATATATAGGGGGACCACTCAAGCCTCGAAGAAGACGATATGCGGCACCCTCTTCTATGTAGGATTTGTATGCTTCTTCCTATTTTCTTAGGTAGAAGAAAGAGAGAGAGAGAGAGAGAGAGAGAGAGAGAGAGAGAGAGAGAGAGAGAGAGAGAGAGAGAGAGAGAGAGAGAGAGAGAGAGAGAGAGAGAGAGAGAGAGCGAGAGAGAGAGAGAGAGAGAGAGAGAGAGAGAGAGAGAGAGAGAGAGAGAGAGAGAGAGAGAGAGAGAGAGAGAGAGAGAGAGAGAGAGAGAGAGAGAGCCTGTCGATTAGCTTTGCTTGTGTGCGAATTTTAAAGCGGCCGATATCTTTATCTGTATAATTAAAACGACCCAATCAGCGTTATTGTAGGCTTTACCAAACAATTAGCTTAATGAACCCAGCGCTCACCAGTTTTATCCTAATGGGTAATTAGTTTATGTTACTTAATGTATTACTTTTTGTTTTTGTATGTGAATGTGCATCTGCGCATTTATTTTTGTGTATCTTTGAATGCATTCCCATGTGGTAGGTGTGTGTGTGTGTGTGTGTGTGTGTGTGTGTGTGTGTGTGTGTGTGTGTGTGTGTGTGTGTGTGTGTGTGTGTGTGTGTGTGTGTGTGTGTGTGTGTGTTAAAAAAAACAAGAAACTTCACACGTCATGGGGGACCATCACAAACAAGTGAAAATGCCAGAACGCTACAAGTGAGAAAAGGCACATCCCAAACGACACAATATTCGCTCGATTACATATTGAAGAGGCCCTGCAAGGCGCAGATGTTGCTCCCGAGACCCCCCTAGCTTGCCCTCTTTATACCTAAGAATAAGCACTACCGCGGGCTACGTCGGTGGGGTTCCGCGGTCGGCGAGGCTGCTGAGCTGAAAGGACCTTCTTCAGATTTACGTTCTCCACAATGACCCAGACGCTCTGTCATAATGTCATGGTTCATTTATCCGTTCACCCAAGATCCGGTTATTATAACCCTTCCCTCGTCACATGCGACTCGTTCTGTGTTGAGGAAGTCGAAGACTTCGACGAAGACTTCGACCAAAAGTTTTTTTACCTGTGGCTAGAGGAATTACCTTCTATTTAGGGGCCGTGACTTCTTTATCGTAGCTCGGGAAATTTGATCGGCAATGGAGTCTATGGCCAGCTGAGGAGTGGTTGCAAACTGCAGGAACTATTGTGGTGGAAATGCAGGTATTTTCAATTCATGGCTGCTCATGTGTTACATTGTCAGGCCAAATACTTGTAGTTGCAAGTTAAGTGCACCTTGTAGGTCCCGGGCCCCGACATTGATAAACAATGGACTCTTCTCAACAGCCAAGTTCGGATATTCTCATCGCTGCATTTGAATTCATTTGATTTATTTTACAGATTAGGTTTTGAAAATGGCAAATCACATCATTCGTCAAACGGTTGATGCGTCAGAGCGCGGCACGCCCCGGGGGTAAGGCTGAATGGCTGGCTCCAAGCTTGATGCTGTTTGTGACGTGTACTGATAATGTGATTTTACCACACGGTGTTTGTGTGTGTGTGTGTGTGTGTGTGTGTGTGTGTGTGTGTGTGTGTGTGTGTGTGTGTGTGTGTGTGTGTGTGTGTGTGTGTGTGTGTGCGTGCGTGTGTGTGTGTGTGCGTGTGTGTGTGTGTGTGTGTGTGCTTGCAGGAGGTTGAGCTCTGGCTCTTTGTGTGTGTATGTGTACGCTCGTTAAAGTCAAAACCTCCTACAATCCTCACACGCGACACTAACATAAAGTGTAAGATGCTAGAATAAAGTTAGTGGCCTGAACGAAGCTTAGTGACCTCGGATAGGCGTGGAGTGAGCGCCGACGGAGGTTGCGTGTGGGTGCAGGAATTCATTACCTCCTCGCCTGGCCACCCATGACAGCCGTCACGAACGAAGCGCTCTTACCCTTCTGCAAAGTCACTCGCTACAACAGGAAAATTGAGGAGAACGGAGGGTTAAAGAAGGGAAGGTAGGGGATAGGGGAGATGACACCCCCTCCTCCCATCTTTTCGTGAGATAAATAAGATGTTTTTTTTAAAGGAAGTGTACGCTGAGTTCCAAGTGAGCTTGTCTTGATGATTTACAGCTTGGTGGGACTGGTGTGACCAGCCACTGCTCCGAAGGGAGTAGAACTGAGGAAGGGGGTGTAGGAGCCTAAGGTTGGAGTATCGGGGAAACTGCCTCATATTGTGATACGGGAAAATCAGATGTTGCTAATTACTCACGAGTAATTCAAGGTGGAAATGAGATACGGTCTTGCGTACAAACATCGGAGAAGACAAATGGAATGAGTTGAGCGCCTTCATCCCACTTGGCGCTCGCTGATGAGCTCTCCAGGTGGCGGCTTCCAGCTCTCAACTCACTTCCTTTCTCTCTTGTGGTGATTATATGCCTTTGTGTAGTCACGGGTTCTGTGACATTTTACTTATTATCTTACATATGAAAACTTATAAATATATATATATATATATATATATATATATATATATATATATATATATATATATATATATATATATGTATATATATATATATATGTAAAATTTGAGATAAATTAGATTTTTATAATATTCCTTCTTATAAGTAATATTCCTTCTTATAAGAAACTATCCGGTTATCGATACTCCGTTATAATTCAGCTGTTGTTCCACATATTATGAGAAACAAAGAAACAAATGGTAGCACTTTAGGACTGGGGCCCCACTTAAGGACTGGGGCCAGGAAAACGCAATTTTTCCTGGACCTGTATGCATCAACCCGCAATATCTATTATAAATTTAAATATAATAAAAATCCTGTTTTTAAAATATTGACAATTAAAATTTTATTATGTAAATCTGGTGCCACAAGTATATGTCAAATAATGACTTACTAGTGCGAATGATTTCTTATATGTACTTATGCCTCTGTACTTATGTCTGTTTTTGTACTTATACTCTTGGGTGAAAGATGGGTTGAAAAACTTTATCAATGTATTCTAAAT
>NC_091156.1:5848590-5851090 GCF_040958095.1 Procambarus clarkii | reverse complement strand
GGAAGAGAGACAGCTAGCCTGCAGACAGATAGGAGACAAAGAAAAAGTGTTCTATGTATCAAGGATAAGTGATGACCACGGAGGACGGGACGTATTCTGACAACCATCGACTTGTTTCTCAAACTGTGTCCTGACAACTATCGACTTGTTTCTCAAACTATCCCCTGACAATCATCCCCAATTATTCAACCATTATTTCAATTACTCTTACCCATTACATCCCCTTCCGAAGTACATACCGATTACCTATCCCCAATTATGCATTATTTGCCCTGATTACCGATTATTTCAACTGGCTGCCGATTATTACCCTCGATTATATTCATTGCTTTGTGATTAAGGTTAATTTCAAGAGCGTAGAGATGTCGACAAGTGATTGATTTAGCTTATGAATTCGAGAGTTAATAAATCATGTCTGTAACACAGCGAATATTCCCATCGGATAGCTGACAGCTCCACTGGTATGCTGGCAAAATGAATTTACATTTATATGGGCAATTAACTTATGGAATATATATTCATTTATTAGACAGTGACAAACTAAACAAACAAAATCTAATCATAAACTGACAACCGCCAAGCCAATAGGCCTATGCTTAAATGTTTATAGTAAATATGCAAATTCATTTGATCTTAAACCGGATGCTTTTCCATATTTTTTAAAGATTTTCATTAATAATAATATTATTAATTATAATCTTTTTCTCATTGTTATTATTATCATTATTATTATTATTATTATTATTATTATTATTATTATTATTATTATTATTATTATTATTATTATTATTATTATTGAGAAATTCAATTGAGACATGAGGAGACTCGAACATGTAACCTGGAGTACTCGGAAGCACAGGACACAGCCCGCGCACTACAAGGCATAGATTCTGTCTTGTAGTGCACATGCTGCGTCTTGTAGTGCACAGGCTGTGTCTTGTAGTGCACAGGCTGTGTCTTGTAGTGCACAGGCTGCGTCTTGTAGTGCACAGGCTGCATCTTGTAGTGCACAGGCTGCGTCTTGTAGTGCACAGGCTGCATCTTGTAGTGCACAGGCTGCATCTTATAGTGCACAGGCATTGTCTTGCAACGCTCATGATAATCAACTACAAACTGTAATATAATCAAAACCCATTTCCTTACGAGGATGCGTTTAAACACGGATTATAATTAAACAAATTATTTATGATTATTTGATAATGAACATGTTATATATTTGACTCATATATATGAGTAATATCCAATGGTAACCATCGGGTTGTGAGGCAACTTGGAACTAATCAACAGAGGAATAATATTCGTGTTTGACAGCAGTGGGAAGGGTCCCTCCGTGTCAACTATTTTTCCGTATAAACTTAATGTCAATGTAGGCAAGTAACACAGAGGCACACACGCATACACATATATAAGCACACACGCACACACAGACACACACACTCACATATCCCCATCACCTTCCACTGCTGCACACAAATAAACACACACACACACACACACACAATGGCCAGTACATACACTCATGTTTGCGATCTGGGCGACTGCCCATTAATAAAGCCTCTCTGTCGACACGGTGGAACCTCTCATATTGTAGACCAGCCGTGAAATATGAATAGTGTGGCAAGTCAATATAGCGCAGGAGAGCGTTGTAGGGCCAGTGTCCAGGGGCCTCTGCCACACCAATTTCTCCGGCACCGCCTGCACCAAACGACCTGCAGGAGCCCGAGGAACTGCTGTATGCAGAGATAGCATGACTGTTGCTTCTGTTGATGCCGCTGCCGCTGCTGCTGCCGTTGCTGCTCCTGATGATGATGCTTTAGTTTCCGTTGCTGCTGTTGCTGGATGCTACAGTATGTTGTAATGGATACAGTGGTGGCAGTGGTTGCATTATATACCACTGTTTCGTGCTCCCGCTTTCCTCTTGCCTTTACTGGACCTCATGGTAGATTCTCTTACCTTACAGTGATGCGTTGGGGTGCAGTGGTGGTGTCTGACCTTCCCTTGATGTCTGGGGATGCCCTTTAACGCGAGTTTTTGACCTCTGGTGGTAGTGTGATGTGTATTCAGTTGGTACATATACTCGAGCTGTAGACATATTATATGTAGCTAGTTGTACTGTTTCTTGAATCATCTTGTTGTAACAAATAACAATACCGCTGCTGTTTTTGTGATTTACTCCCTAGATGTTCCCATTGGATTGTTACCAGGGTACCATAGTTATTTAGGGGAAGGTTTAGAGTCTCTGCCGAGTCCCAGTTAATTATTTTTAAGATATATACAAATATATTATGTTTTGGAGGCCGTCTTTCTTGAACACATATGTTATTGATATGACAGTAAGGGTTAGATCAAGCACGAATCTAATGTATATCTCTCATGTTCCTCTTCACTTTTGAAGGAAGTTTTCAAAGGCAGGTGAAAAGTATACAAGTTAGCTTGAACAACCATATACATAACCCCAAAAGAATGAGGTATACCTGGAGTATACCTGGCGAGGGTTCTG
>NC_091156.1:5841090-5843590 GCF_040958095.1 Procambarus clarkii | reverse complement strand
ACCGTCGTATCTTTTACAATAATTGAACCTGTTTGCTGCATTACAGTAATAATTAGGGTTATTAGCTTAATCTCCTCCCTCGTAATGACTATAATTAGCACACGTTAACCCCCGTCTTGATTAATGCACCAACCTGGGCTCGTCTGCAACCCACCACAACGTGAATAGCTTCGGCCCTTGAGAGAGCTGGTAACTCCTCAGTCTTCACTCTCTTGTACTCCTCGTTCATCGCGGTGTTTTTTTGAGGGGGGGAGGGGAGGAAGGACGCAGGAGTGCGTGTGTGAGTGTTTGTTTGTTTTTTGGTACATGTGAGGGATAGTGCTTCAATGTGTTGTGTGTATGTGTGGTGTTTGTTTTATTATATGATGGTTTCTTGTAGTTTTTAAATATATGTATTTGTTCCACCCAAGAGTTAGTATTTTTTCATGTTGAGTGTGTGCTTCCTTTCCCTTGAATTGTGTTTTTTTAATGTTTGATTAGGTGTTTATTATTATTATTGGGAATGGATGGAATGGATGAATGGATTCCACTGGATGGTATGATGAAGAACCGAAATGGAAGGACTGTATACACATGGGCGAGCTCGCCTACGAGTCCTGGAGAACTGTGCTCTACATGTAGAGTGATGCGTTACATGGACTTCGTAATATTTACATTGATATGTTTTAAGAGTTTGTCTTCACTATGTCCGCTTGTTCATTAGAGTTTCTTTTAATGTCTCTCTGGTTACTCATTTGCCTGTCATGGTTCCTCGTGTGTGTATGTGTGTGTGTCCTTCTGGTCTCATTCTGTGACCCCGTCGACCTTGTCTAAACCCCATTCCCCCCTTTGTTTGTGGGATCTCTCGTCCGGGTCCCATTCCCTGTGTTAGATGCTGAGGTTAGATGAGGAGAACTGGACCTCAAGAGCTATTTCTCCCAGTCTCCAAGTAATATTAGTTAAGACTGCACTGTCCATCTCCTGCCTAGATAGGAGTAGATTGACGAGGGGGGTAAATAACCCGGGGGATAGAAACAGGACGCTGGAAACATTATTCTAAATTGGAACCCGAAACAATGGATTCAAGTTCGAATGTTTAGATTTAGAAGGTAAATATGAAAGAACCGGTTCAGTCACTATAACTGCATCATACATCCAGTCTGCTTGATACCTGCTTAACTGTTTGTTGGAGTTCCGGGAACCCTAACACTCATAAAACATCCATCACAATATCCCCTCATAACCCAAACTATCCCTCTCATGTACCAAACCATCCCCCTCATCTATCACACCAGCCCCTCATACACATTAGTTTTATTTGCCATGTTTGGTGAAACGAGACTCACTCACTCGCTCATCTACACACTTATTTACTCAATCTCACTCATTCACTCATTCACTAGAAGGTGAAGGGACGACGACGTTTCGGTCCGTCCTGGACCATTCTCAAGTCGATTGTCGACTTGACAGTCGACTTGAGAATGGTCCAGGACGGACCGAAATGTTGTCGTCCCTTCACCTTCTAGTGTGTGTTCTCGTCAACATACTTTAGCCACGTTATTGTGACTCGTCGCCTGCATTCACTCATTCATACACTTGTTTACTCAACTTGGCACCCAGTAACTCACACCCTCGCTTTTCTGTTCCCACACATTCTCACTCATGTACTCACCAAAACGTTCATTACTACCCCCCGCACACAATAGGCTACTCTCTCATTCGCTTTCTTGTGCACCCACTCACTCACTCACTCACTCACTCACTCACTCACTCACTCACTCACTCACTCACTCACTCACTCACTCACTCACTCACTGACTCACTCACTCACTCACTTACCCACTCTCACGTTCATCATAGCTTATACCCACACACACTAAGAGAGTCATTCACTCGTACATTCACTCACTATTCTTCCACACGTTCACCATTATTCACACTCACGCACTCTTGCACTCACTTGCACACTCCCATGCTGCCTGTGTCGGTGGCTGAGAGCGACCTTTTCATCTAATATTCATTCAATTACGTTCACGCAACATGAATTATCGCCTAATGCCGCCATAAATCATGGGTGTCTTAAGCCCCATAACGTGTATTAAGGGGGCAAACCACTAACCATCTCCAGCACCAACACCACCAACACTGCCAACAACACTACCATCATCACTGTGCCCAACACCATCATCCACCATCATCACCTTCTACATTATCGGCGCTACTAATACCATTACCACCGTAGCCACCACCACCACCCCCTGCTACCAACACCAACACAACCACCACTACCACCAATATCAACACAACCACTACAATCACCACCATCACAGCAACAAGCATCCACAGAGGTTATGTCGGGAGAGAGAGAGAGAGAGAAAGACAGAGAGACAGACAGACAGACAGAGACAGAGACAGAGAGTGACCGGAATGGGGAAGAAGAACAAAAAAGAGAGAGGAGGAAAGAAAGGAGGGAAGAAGAAAAATGTGAGTACTGAGACGTGGAGAGTAAGGATGGTGAATA
>NC_091156.1:5813590-5838590 GCF_040958095.1 Procambarus clarkii | reverse complement strand
ATATATATTTTGCAATACAGATGTTGTACTCTGATAATAATTAACGTTGCACGTGACTATTACTTCTTGTGTAACAGTCTCACTAACAATAAATCTCTACACGTATATTCGCTTGGCTGAATATATATATATATATATATATATATATATATATATATATATATATATATATGTCGTACCTAGTAGCCAGAACTCACTTCTCAGCCTACTATTCAAGGCCCGATTTGCCTAATAAGCCAAGTTTTCCTGAATTAATATATTTACTATAATTTTTTTCTTATGAAATGATAAAGCAACCCTTTTCTCTATGTATGAGGTCAATTTTTTTTTATTGGAGTTAAAATTAACGTAGATATATGACCGAACCTAACCAACCCTACCTAACCTAACCTAACCTATATTTATAGGTAAGGTTAGGTTAGGTAGCCAAAAAAAGCTAGGTTAGGTTAGGTTAGGTAGGTTAGGTAGACGAAAAAACATTAATTCATGAAAACTTGGCTTATTAGGCAAATCGGGCCTTGAATAGTAGGCTGAGAAGTGCGTTCTGGCTATTAGGTACGACATATATATATATATATATATATATATATATATATATATATATATATATATATATATGTCGTACCTAGTAGCCAGAATGCACTTCTAGGCCTACTATGCAAGGCCCGATTTGCCTCATAAGCCAAGTTTTCATGAATTAATTGTTTTTCGACTACCTAACCTACCTAACCTAACCTAACCTAACTTTTTCGGCTACCTAACCTAACCTAACCTGTAAAGATAGGTTAGGTTAGGTTAGGTAGGGTTGGTTAGGTTCCGTCATATATCTACGTTAATTTTAACTCCAAAAAAAAAAATTGACCTCATACATAATGAAATGGGTAGCTTTATCATTTCATAAGAAAAAAAATAGAGAAAATATATTAATTCAGGAAAACTTGGCTTATTAGGCAAATCGGGCCTTGTATAGTAGGCTGAGAAGTGCGTTCTGGCTACTAGGTACGACATATATATATATATATATATATATATATATAGGTCAAAAGGGCAGATACACGGTGTCAGTGATATCAGGTCAATACCTTCGTACCTAATACTCAACAAAAATCACGCAGATACCATCCTACCAGGACCTGACCATATATATATATATATATATATATATATATATATATATATATATATATATATATATATATATATATATATATATATATATATATATATATATATATATATATATATATATATACATATACACACACACAGATAGAGTAACAGGAACACACACACACACACAAACAGATCTGACCCGAGCACTGCCGGATATTTCACCTTGTGTGTGTGTGTGTGTGTGTGTGTGTGTGTGTGTGTGTGTGTGTGTGTGTGTGTGTGTGTGTGTGTGTGTGTGTGTGTGTGTGTGTGTGTATATATGTATGTGCGTGTGTGTGAGAGGGGAAGGGGGTTCATGTATACTATGGATATCAGACCCAAACAAAACCTTATTTTGTATTTTCACCATTATTCAATTTCCAGTTTCCCGTGACCTGCAACACACAAACTTTCCGTTTCGATTAACTTCACGCCCCGACAAGCGTCAATAATGGTTCCATTCACAGGGGTGCTAGCTCCCTCCCTCCCCCCCCCCTTCTCTCTCTCTCTCTCTCTCTCTCTCTCTCTCTCTCTCTCTCTCTCTCTCTCTCTCTCTCTCTCTCTCTCTCTCTCTCTCTCTCTCTCTTCTCTCTCTCTATTTTTCTCTCTTTCTATCTCTCTCTCATTCTCTCGTACTCAGAGTATGTGGTTCTCCCATAATGACTCGTTGTTTTCTCTCTTATCTTCTATCTCTTGTTTCTTTTTATCTCTTTTGGTTTTCTATAAACACCAATTTCATCAAGAATCTCCATCTATTTCATCTCCCCTTACACTCTTTCTTGCCATTCTTTCTCGTTTGTATAACACATATTCCACCATGGGGGTGATTTCTCCTCTCTCTCCCCATCTCTCCTATTACAATTTCTCTCTCTCTCCCTCTTCATTTTTCCTCTTCATCTCTCTATCCCAGCCTCCCTCTACTCATCCTCTCACCAAGTATCTTCCCAGCTCTCGCTCTCTCTCTCTCTCTCTCTCTCTCTCTCTCTCTCTCTCTCTCTCTCTCTCTCTCTCTCTCTCTCTCTCTCTCTCTCTCTCTCTCTCTCTCTCTCTCTCTGCATTCACCAGGTACGGTATACACTCTTAGGTAGGGCTTTCATCATCGGTTAAGTTTTCGGATCGCCTCTTCATCATGTTCTTCTGGCCTATGATGGATGACTTATTGCATCAGTAGGATGGTATCTGCGTGATTTTTGTTGAGTCTTAGGTACGAAGGTATTGACCTGATATCACTGACACCGTGTATCTGCCCTTTTGACCTGACCAATGTGCTAAAGAAGTTAATTTATTGTATATGCACACAATTTTTCGTGTGTATGTGTGTGTGTGTGTGTGTGTGTGTGTGTGTGTGTGTGTGTGTGTGTGTGTGTGTGTGTGTGTGTGTGTGTGTGTGTGTGTGTGTGTGTGTGTTACATTATATATAGACCCAAAGCATACTAAACTTATACTGCTCCTAAGTCAATCTGTCCCTCTCATCATTCCTTCACTTCCTCTCACTTATCCCATTCATTATACCTTAGTTCATCTCACTTTTCCCTCTCCTCTTCTCTCTCGTACATTCATCCCTCCCTCCCTCCCACGTTTTACCCTTCCTCTAATTACCCAACCCATCTTTCTACCCCCTTTTCCTCGCCCCACGAGCCTCCCATCCGCCCTCTCTCCCTCTTTCGTCCCTTCACCATTCCTTCCTCTCCCATCCCTTCCTTCCCGCCCCACGCAGGCTGCTTCCTCCCCCCACCCCTCCAACTGCCTCCTGCTCCCCCCTCCCCATCCTCCCATGCCTCAATACCACCGAAATAGCAGTAACGGTGCGAAATAAGAAATCGATTCTGCGCCATTGTAGCAGGACTTGGTTGTTGGCAGCCTGGTGATTTACTGCCTCGCTGGGGGCAGGGGTCCAACATGTTTCATAATTGAGGGAGGAGCGAGTGTGCCAGGGGAGGTAGGGAGGAATGGACGGACGGACGGACGGGCGTAGAAAGGACATAGGGAAGGAGAAAAGGAATTCCGATCGAGAGACGAAGGGAGTAGCATGGGATGGATTATATTGCGGAATTATGTTAGAGAGAGAGAGAGAGAGAGAGAGAGAGAGAGAGAGAGAGAGAGAGAGAGAGAGAGAGAGAGAGAGAGAGAGAGAGAGAGAGAGAGAGAGAGAGAGAGAGGAGAGAGAGAGAGAGAGAATATTGACGATATATTGGTCAGTGTGTGGTGGCTGGATGATAATACTGTCTAGCACTCTAACTGGAGTTCATTATTGTGCAGCCGGGTGAGGGGACGCCCCCTTGATCAGTGTGAGGGGAGACCCAGGGGGGGTGGTGAGGGGAGACCCAGTGGCGGGGGGCTTCGTGAAGGGAAACACGGGGGCTCCCTATGAGTGGAGACACGGGCAAACACAGACAAACACAAATAAGGGCATGTGCAAATACGGACAGGGTACTACTTGGTGACGGCTCCCGGAAACACCGTCCTACCGACCTGGTCTCTGGTAAGTGCTTTCTCACGCGAAAAAATATTCATGCACTGTCATTCACAAGCACAGTCACGCACAAACACAGTCACACACAAACACAGTCTCGCACAAACACTCTCTCACAAACAGTCACGCACAAACACAGTCACGCACAAACACAGTCGCGCACAAACACAGTCTCACAAACACAGTCACGCACAAACACAGTCACGCACAAACACAGACTGCACAAACACAGTAGCACAAACACAGTCACACCCACATACCCTTTCACACAAACACAGTCAAGCAAGCACAAAGAAAACCACGCTCAAACACCAATATTAGACACGTTAGGTGGGTTGTTGTTTTCGTTTTAGAATATAACATTTCCTTCCCTTATATATGCCAGATTACAACCTCCAATAGTACAAACATGAACAATTATCTATATCTAACAGTCCCTATTTGGGGGGGAGGAGGAGGGGTGGGGGGAGGGGGCAAACGGTTAATATATACGCATATAATTTTAATTTCGGAAAAATAATAATTATTTTTTTTACTTATATTTAAAAAATGATCTAGAGCACTCAGGCCGTCGAGACTTCATAACACGCTTCAAGGTGCTTGACCGACTTATCACATATATTAGTGTGGGAAATGTAACAGTTTATTCATGTACTCGGCTCTTATTTCCCCCCCCCCGGGTAGCGCGGCTTGTGGGAGGCCTGTGCTGGTCCCTCACTGTGATTGGTGTTGGTGGTAAGCCTAGAAGAATGGAAGGGAGGAGGGAGGGGCACCTGGGGTGGACTGGAGGGGACGGAGAGGTGGGTATGGATAGACGGGTAGAATAGAAAGGTTCTGAGTGGCTAGCGCGTGGGAGGGGAGGGCAGGAAGGAGAGGAGAAAGAGAGGAGAAAGGGAGGGAAGAGAGGAGAAAGGAAGGGAAGGAGGGAGGGAGGGATGAATGGAGGTAGAGGAGTCGGAGAAGAACGAGGGTAGGGTGGTTGATATGAGAATGGAGAAGCTTTGATAACTGTACACGATATAGGAAATACGTGCATTAGCGACAGAACGAAATGATGAGGTCTCTTTGCGTAGTGGAGAGACAAATCGAAAGGTGAGGTCTTTCTATATAGCGAAGAGAGAGAACGAACACACCTTTCATTACATATGTCCATATTGGTACTTGCAATATATGGAAGTGTCTGATGAAGGGTTTGCCGTAACGACGCTTCCATCAGAAAATGAAGGGATGTCATGATACAGTACGTATTCTTTCATCATATCTTGAAAATCTGCAGTTTCACATATGCGCGGAATTAATAATACTAAGATTTAAAACCCAAAAATAGAGATGCAAAAATATAACCTACATATTCAAACCAAAAATATAATACCTGTACAAAAATATAACCAAAACTGCTTCATGAAATAAAATAACAATGTAACGCACAGACATAGTCACAAAAATATAATACAAAAAATGCCTTAAAATAGAGTAAAAAAATATATACGCAAAAAAAAGTATTCGTAATTAAAAATCTTCAGCAACTCATTCCACAAAAGACAAACTAGAACTTTATCTCTGATTTCCATGAAAATCGAGGGCAAAATACGAACAAGCGAACACAAAATTAGACTCCCTCGTACTGCGAACAGAATGAATGTACCCAATAGTACAAACATGATTCGGTTATATATCTATCTATCTATATATATATATGTATATATATATATATATATATATATATATATATATATATATATATATATATATATATATATATATATATATATATATATATATATATATATATATATATATATATATATATGCGAACAAGCCTGAATGGTCCCCAGGACAATATGCAACTGAAAACTCACACCCCAGAAGTGACTCGAACCCATACTCCCAGGAGCAACGCAACTGGTATGTGGATTAAGGCGTCTTGTACATACCAGTTGCGTTGCTCCTGGGAGTATGGGTTCGAGTCACTTCTGGGGTGTGAGTTTTCAGTTATATATATATATATATATATATATATATATATATATATATATATATATATATATATATATATATATATATATATATATATATATATATATATATATATATATATATATATATATATAGGCACGACAACAATATTCTAATTATCTCTAATTTGAACAAATACTGCACTTGATTCAAAATATGTCCTAATATTATATATATGTTTGCTAATAATTGTATGAAAAGTTTTGGCCAAATGTCAATTTCACACTTTATTGCTATTTCTATTTGGGATGCAAGATAATAATAATAATAATAATAATAATAATAATAATAATAATAATAATAATAATAATAATAATAATAATAGTAATAATAATAATAATAATAATAATAATAATAATAATAACTTATTTATACAAAGTACCTGATTATAGTGACATCATTGTAGATATTTGTATTTCTTATAAAGCCACTAATCACACAGTGCTTTCAGTATGAGAGAGAGAGAGAGAGAGAGAGAGAGAGAGAGAGAGAGAGAGAGAGAGAGAGAGAGAGAGAGAGAGAGAGAGAGAGAGAGAGAGAGAGAGAGAGAGAGAGAGAGAGAGAGAGAGAGAGAGAGAGACAGAGAGAGAGTAGTCGTGCGTCCGGCAGAGGTGTGAGTCGGCAGCATCAGTCTTCATCATCAACTATCAGACGGCGACACCCACAACTGTTCCATGTGCTTCTTCCTTTACCCACGCTTTACTCCCCTCCTTCCTCCTCACCCCACGCTTTACTGCTCTCCCCTCCATGTTTTACTCCTCTCCTCAAATCCACGCTCTACTTCTCTCTTACCCACGCTGCTCTCCTCTCCTCACTCGTCCTTCCTACTCCTTATTGCTTTCTGCTCTTCCCCACTTCACTCTCTCAACTTCTGGTTAATGCCAAGTCTTCCCGCTCTCCTTTCTTTCCTAGGTTCTCTTTCCATTTTCAATTATTGATATACACAATTCTAAATTTGACTATATTGCTATATACTTAAATTAATATGTTTATTTAATAAGGTGATTTTTTTTTAAATTTTAAGCTTTTCAATTTTTTTTTCCTGCAGACAGGTATTTATATTCACTTTAATGAACAAATTATAGCTGAATAACCAGATGTTACCTAAATATATCTATTATTCCCTATTACTTCCTAACATAGTTAAAACTAAAATTTAAAAAGTTAATTATTGTTGTATATATTAAAATATGTTAATTTTAGTTGGGGTTAAACTTATTTCTAAAGATTTTTTATGATGCACATGAAATCAGTTAACACGTTTTTAATCATATCTTGAGATGATTTCGGGGCTTAGTGTCCCTGCGGCTCGGTCCACAACCAGGCCTCCATTCTCAGGAAACACCCTGTGACAGCTAACTCCCAGGTGCCTATTTACTGCTAGGTAACAGGGGCATCAGGGTGAAAGAAACTCTGCCAATTGTTTCTCGCTGGCGCCCGGGAACTAATCCGGGACCGCAGGATCACGCGTACAGTCTTCTGTTCGCTCAGCCACCGACTCCCATGGCTGTTGTTGGCTTTAATGTCGTTGGTTCATCATATGTAGACTTTTGTAATAAACTGCATCGCCCATGGACACAGGCACATGATGGGGAATTGCCAGACAACAGAAACAGCGACCTTGGGCAGCTGAGACACGAACGCTACCCATTGCAAAAACTGGACGGTAAATGCTTCTCAAACTTACAATCTGCTGACCATCATGATAATCTCCCAATAATTATTATATCTAAATAGGACAAATTCGCGTCTTGAGCTTGAAATATTAAAATAAAAAATGTTTGCTCAAAATAATGGATACAACAAAATATTTAAAGTCAGTAAACTATTAATTATTGTTGGCACAATTAAATATATTACTCATATATGCATTCATATTGTTATTTTAGGTTTCTGCATAGGATAAATAAATACTATTTTGATGGTGAGAAGAGGTCTGCCTGGCCCCAGGAAGTAAGTGGTATACGGTGTCCTGATAAACGATGTCAATATTTTGATTTTATATTATGAATCTTAACCATCTCTAAGTACATTATGGTAACTTTATTAATCATAATTTTCGTTATTACTATTACTGTTATTATTGATATTTATATGAGAAATTATTATAATTTTTATTATTATTGTTTAATAGATAAACTTACTACATTACCATACTGTTTGAATGAAGGTTAAGGAACGACCCAATACAAGTGTAAGTGCATTTTGACACCATATTTTCTGATAAATCCTACATCCTTTTATCACGGTGCTGTAAACAAAGTTTAGAACATTGTTCACAGCACGTTGATAAAGGATGTTGGTTTCATCCTAAAATCTGGTGTAATAATACACTTATACCTGTAATGGGTCTTTTCTTCACCTTAATTATTATTACTATATATATATATATATATTGCTATTAATATTATTATTTTATATTGATAATATTATTTTTTATATTGATAATATTCTTTTCATTTAATATTATTATTATTACATAATAACAACAATAATAATAATATTATTATTAAAATAATAATATTATTAGTTTGATACTGTTATTATTATTATTATTTTACTATTATTATTATATTTTATTATTAATAATAAAGTTTTAATTATTATTTAATTATTTAATTATTAAAGTTTTAATATTATTATTTTATAAAATTATTCATATTATTTTAGCAACGAAACATTCTTTGCAAGGTTTTGTTTGCAAAATGAGGATCATTTTGGTTTATTGCATAAAATACTAACTTTTGTTGACCGAGACCTGGACTTTTTGAAATAGTTGAAAATGCAACCTAAACGTATGAGTATTTCTTGTTAAACATACTGTCCCTTACCTATGTAATGTGAACAGTAAAGGATTTAGATACTCGGTCACACAGTATTAAAGTGAAATTATATTACACATTGTTCCTGTTTCTTTTCTTTTTTGCAATTAGTTATAATTTTTCTTATTAACATATTTTTTCCAATTTACTTCTAAAGAATAACATAAATTAAAAATAATTATTTTAAGAAATGGTTAAAATCAGGCAAAAATGTTTGTGTTTAAAGTTGAAATTTAAATTTATTACTATTGTTGATATCGCTATTCACATTATTATTATATTAATTTTTGTCATTATTATAATTATTGCTGTAATCATAATTAATATTTTTTGTATTCTGGTATTTATTTAAATATAATGATTATTATCATCATTATAAAATTTATTGACGTTATTTATATGTTTTGGTCTTTATATCCAAGCTCCTATCCTGACCTCATATCCCAGCTTCTATCCTGTCCTCTTATTCCAGCACCTATGCAGCTTTCACATCTCTACCACATGCTACACAGTCATACTGGCTTTGTGCATTATCCTCATCATTTCCCTCCTTTTTTTCTCGGAAGAGTTATCTATTGTATACTTTAGGCTTGCATCGAGGTGAAATAATAATTCCCCCCTTTCCCCATGATCGAATGCAACCCTACAGCAGCTCCAAATTCGAGGGTTTTGTAGTGGTTGGAGAGAACAGAGTTGGGAGGACCAATTATGCAGCCTGTGACCATGGCCTCCTTAGTTATGTATCTCTGTGCAAGCCCTCCAGCCGGGTCATGGCTGCTCTCAGGATGGAGTGTCGGTAGAGGAGTGCCTTCAATATAGTCATTTACCTTGGAATGGATGAGGCCTGCGGGCCGCTCCAAGCAACAGCTTGTTGGACCAAGCTCTCACAAGTGAAACCTGGCCCCGGACCGGGCTTGGGGAGTAGAAGAACTCCCAGAACCCCATTCAGGTACCTTAATCGCGGCCTGGAGCATGCCTTTCTTACTGATCCCCATGCACAGGTCAGAAGAGCAGGGCCTTCTTTAAAGCAGTGGATGTTGAATGTTGTTCTTGCGTTCTTGTCATAATGTAAAGAAGTCAGAGAAGATTTGTATGAACCAATGATTAAACCAATCTGTAATGAGAGATGCCTGAACGTCTACCGGAAAATTTACTTCACATTGTTATTGTTTACAAATAATATCCAGCAAATATTGATTGCTAGAGTGTAATAGTTTCAAGCAAATATTAATGTTTTAATTAATTTATTTATGCAACAAATACTGACTGTACATATTTGTTTCGATAAACCAAATACAGTATGTACAAACGGTCTGAATAAATCTTGAAGCCATTTATGAAATTCCACCGTTATTTTTTCAATATAAAATTAATTCTCACATACTAAATAAAACTGAATGGATGAGGCAATATTTTTGTAAATTCCGCTAATGCCAATGACAAAACAAAAATGTAAGTTTTGCTTGTTAGCTTGTAAGTACTAAATCTACTAGCATAAAATGCACATAAATCAAATATAATAATTAGGAAAATTAAATTCGTGCATAACATTTTAAAACTAAAAATACACAAAGTTTATATATGAATAATATTGAGATGCTGTATAGTACCAACAATATATAAATATATATACATATAAATTAGAGAGACACACACACACAGATGGAAACAGAGACAGATGAAAAAAAACAGAAAAAATATATTCCCTTCTTGATATCGACGAACTTGGCAATATTTCAAGGCACTCTTTTTCAACACGACGGCTTGGCACTGGCCCTCGGTCTGGTCTGGCCTCAGCACGTCTGACTCAAGCCAGGGAAGACAGACTCCCTTATTTCCTTCTCTGTCATATCTTCCTTCTAACTTCACTTATTCCTCATCGAACGTTCGAATGTCACTTTAGCTTCAGTTTCGATCTCCCACTGTGCGATGATCTTTATCTCTTGTCACTACTTTGTAACTGAATGCTTATACTTATATGCGATTTCCTCTTCGAAATCTGTGCATTTGTATCGTTTTGTTTTATCAGTTCATTAGACCACTTTTTGTTCGTATCTTCTAATAAATTTTTATTTTTCTCCTTTTTCTCATTTATTTTTGTTGTTGTTGTGGTCAACGTAATTGTCTATTTATTTACTGCGTTTTTATTTTTGTTTAAATATTTTTATTGGTAATTTTTGTTTATTGTCAGCTTCGCAAAATTTGATCCCCCCCACATTTTCTTTTTTCATACATACTTCCCCAAATTAATTTGAATTCGTTACTCTGTCAATTTCATATTCTTTGTGAAACACGTTCTTTCTATCTGTACCACTCCTTAAATTCTTCCCTTTTTTCGTTTAAATTTTTATCTCTCTTCTATTATTCTGGCTTTGTACTTCTAGAACCTTGTCGACACTGGGAGTCGACTATGCTAAAAATGTGATAAATTTGCCTGTTTTTGTCTGAGTCGAGCTCATCCCACCGCAACGAACGAGAGGTTCAGGACCCCAGTGCGAATTTCCAGTCAGCCTAGCAGTTGTAGAAGTAAATTGCATCATGTAATATTTTCCTATGTCTCTGCCTCTCTCTCTCTCTCTCTCTCTCTCTCTCTCTCTCTCTCTCTCTCTCTCTCTCTCTCTCTCTCTCTCTCTCTCTCTCTCTCTCTCTCTCTCTCATATATAACCTCATTCCTAATGAGGTTATTTTCCTTTCCTCTTCACTTTTTCCTCTTCTCTTTTTCATCTCCCCCTTTCTCCCAAACCAGTTACCTCCTTCCTTTCTCTCCCCCAGGTTAAAAACTTCAGAGGGGGCCGTAAGTCTCTCAGAATGAAACGAAACAGTACATTCATCTTCTTGAAGGAAGGGAGAGGTGTGAGGAGGTAGGGAAGAAAGAAGGTGAAGGGGCCTCAGGCTGGAGAGCAAGGTCAAAGGTAGAGATGTGGGGGATGAATATAGTACTGTTATCTACAAGATTCATAGCTGGCCGGCAGTAATTTATTACGTGGCGTTTAATGCAATCCCAAGATTGGTTCGTTACTGAAAAAACGAGAATTAATATATACGTCGCCTTTACCACCTGCTTTGATACCTGTGACAATATTCAAGAACTCTCACTCTAACTTGATCGGAAAATATAATTTCACAAATTAACTGAAAGGCAATTAAAGACAATATGAATTACATGACTCGAGCCATTCACAATGAACGAAAAAGTTATATAGAATTCATGTAAATTTACCTAAACATATACGGGGAAGGATAACGATGTTAATCCCAGGAATTACCTTGATTTTAGCAAATACGATGCCACACTAAAGACTGATTAGAGGGTCATGGTAATGTGGGTGCTATCCTAAGTTGGGTAAAAACATGGTTATATAAATGGAAACAAGGAATTAGTATAAATGGAGTTAAGTCAACAGTGGGAACAGTTACAAATGGAGTGTCACAAAGCTCTGGCCTGGGACCACTGTTCTTTACCGGGAATAGAATAGAACTATGAAGGACAAGCAACGAGCCATTACGACTATATAGCACTGGGAAGGGGTCAGGATAAAGATTTAGGATTGAACGGGAGAAAGGAATGGTACCCAAACACATGGTCGGGGAATGAATGTCTACCTGAATGAAGCGAGACCGTCGCTCTACTGTCCAGCCCACCAGGAACAAATTTGCAAAAGATACGAAAATTTGGCGAGAACTATGTTCAGAAGACTCAGAATAACATCAAGACGATCTAGATAGGCATTTGAAATGATCAAAGGATTAGCAGATGCAGTTTAATTCTGAAAAACGTAAGGTTCTAAGACTAGGTAAGAATAAAAGAGTTACGAAATATCAGCTGGATTGCATTTATATTGCAAAGTCCGATTGTTTTCATCACTATACATAATTCAGTAGAACGCGTTCAGCGATGGATGACGAAGTTAATCTCACAAATTAGAACCCTTCCATATGAAGAGAGATTGAAAAAACTTAACTTACATCCACTAGAAAGGCGATAGACTCAAGCTTAACATAATTCAAGTGTACAAGGAGACAAATTAGCATATAAAAGGGGAGGATATTAATTAGTTATTGGATAAGTTTAGATTTACGGAAGACTTGGTTTGGAAACAGGGTTGTTGCCTTGTGGAATAGATTACCGGGTAACATAATATAAATGGGATACCTTGATTGTTTCAAGCGTAGGTTAGATAATATAATATATATATATATATATATATATATATATATATATATATATATATATATATATATATATATATATATATATTCTGTTCATATACTTGATGTCATTCTGTTCACCTGTCACTTCGTTAGTCTGTCCGACACTCCACTCCGTGCATACGAACTTGTCAATACAATTTCTGTGTTACACATTACTTCGCTCTCAGAGAACTTCGTGATCCAGATATCCCCTCACTCTAATACCTATTACTGCTTAATACTTCCCTCGTATACAAGTTCTGCTAGAACCCTCTTACAGTACCAGAGCCTCTGCCTCTCTCTCACACTGGAGACCGTCAACCCGCTGATGAATGAGCGGGCTAGCGGCGTTGGCGGGGACCGGTGGTGGTGAGGCCAGTGGCGGTGGCAGGGAACGGCGGTGGCGGGGGGCCAGCGGCGGTGGCGGGGGGCCAGCGGCGGTGGTAAGGGGGCCAGCGGCGGTGGCGGGGGGCCAGCGGCGGTGGTAAGGGGGCCAGTGGCGGTGGCTTGGACAGCAACAGATGTAGCAGGAAAATTTCAGCATGCAAGGCGGCCGAGTCGCGGAGGACAATCAGACCGCCTCATTCGGTACAGGACATATTGACAAATGTTGCAGGAGGGAGTAGATGACCAGAGATGGCTTGGAATGGGGAGAGTTGTGGGGAGGTGTAAGGATAGTGCGAGTGGGATGGGAGAATGAGGGAGGGAGTAGTTCGGGTTAGCAGGAAGGGGAGGGAAGGGTGGGAGTGAGTAGAAAGGGTGGGGGAAGGATGTAGGGAGGCATCAATGGATGAGGGTGCAAGGACAACAGCTTGCCGAGAGCTAAAGCTGTCTCATTCAGTTGATATGCATCAAGCAGTTTCTCCTATGTTTGGAAAGGAGAGCGAGAGAGAGAGAGAGAAGAGAGAGAGAGAGAGAGAGAGAGAGAGAGAGAGAGAGAGAGAGAGAGAGAGAGAGAGAGAGAGAGAGAGAGAGAGAGAGAGAGAGAGAGAGAGAGTGAGAGAGAGAATGTGAGAGAGTAAAACAGAAAGAGGCATATATATAATGACAGAAAACCTATTAGAGATTTCACTAATTTCTTGTATCTCTATGTTTCAGGAAGGGGGAGAGAAGCCAATGATACTCCAAGAGGCCAGTTCCAGGCTGCTGTAAAAAATATCGAGATAAAAACGAATTGATAGTTTCATAATTTACCAAGACAGCTAGACTATGCGTGGCTAGCTGAACCGAAGTTCACCAGCTGGCTGGCTGATTATCTGAATGGACAAAGGATGATTGTTTGGTTGGCTGGCTAGACCCAGGCACACTGATGGTCCTCGGCGTTAAGAGCGACTACGGTGCTCCCCCACAACACTGGGCACCCCGCAGACGATGAAATATGGCGCACACAGCGGCTCACCGCCTCCGCCGGTGCGGGGAGGGAAGGGAGGTGCCTTCCTTTTTCGTGACGTCTTCATACTCACGTCGCACTTCTGCTGTCTTCACCACTCGTATCTCCACCTCCTCCACCTGTGTTTCCACTTCATCCACCACCAGCGCCGCCTCCACCACTTTCACCAATGCCACCACAACCACTTCCATCAGCAGCACAACTTAGGACGTCTGTAACCTACATAAATTCAATAAGTCTGCACCATGAACTCTCCCACTGCATTTAACATATTTAAAACTTCTTCAGAAATGTGTTCAGGCTTTAATAAGTTCAATAATATTCAGTGTCCCGTCAATTGCACACAGCAGTACGTCAGCAGTTTACTGCCTACGCTTACAAACGATACGTTTAGAGTAGTTTACCAATATGCATGAATTGGTCTCCATCAAATTAAGCGTAACTGCGTATTGTAAACACATATATTTGTTGTGTAATGCCACGGGCAAATATACATACCATTTTGTAAAATATAACAATTAACTGAACAGCCTAAATTACTTCACTGTACATATGCGCTCGACTGCTGCTATGTACAATGTCATAAATACAGAGGTAATTGTATACACACGCAAACACACGAGTAAACAAACACATACAAAGACCGAGATAACTGGACCTCAACAAACACTGGGTGAAAGAATAAATAGGGTAAATATGATAAGGATATGCAATATTTCAAAGACAATTGCCCAAGCAGTCAAAGAAGCAATGTCTTCAATAAATAAAATAGATTAGATGAAGATATATTAATTGAATACACACTTCCACATACACATCTTAAAAGACAAATAAAGATCAGAATCTCGATCCTTACTGGGTCGAGAGTCTGAGGTGAGCCCTTAGATTCTAAGTTAACACCCTAGAATCAAAAATCAAAATCAAATCATCTCAAGACAAGCACATCTAGATCAGTACACAGAGGAGTCGATAAGATAGATACGGAAATTGTGTTTAAAATACGCAGCAGCATAACGCGATGCCACAGGAGGAAATTAGAAACTCGTAGCGACATGCCCAAGTAGGACCAAGCAGCTAGAAAGACAACACAAGCGCCTTACACAGGTCCAAAATTCGATACGATAAGAATGAAGATGGTTGGGAGTCCTTGTATGAGGAGAAAGACAACTAAATGGCTGGGGACCAGCTTCACCCTGTAAACGTAACTAGGTAAGCACTGATATATCAACACCTCCTCTCGAACAGTACATTGTATTTTGACGTATAAATCCCCCGAACGCCAATAACTAATGTATTAAAAATCAAAGCGGCTAGCAAAATTGACGTGATGTCCCGTTTTCGACTCGTGGGTTCTCGGTTAGGTTAGGTTAGGGCAATTTAGTACATCAGCTTAGTGACGTTGTGAACGCTCGGAAGGACAGGCATTATTATCACGGAAAAAATAGTGCCGTAGGTTTTCAAAGGGAATACTTTTACGATTTTGAAATAACTGAGCATTATACAGAAAATATTTAGCATAGCTCAGCAGCCAATTACCAGAAGACTTCGAAGACTAAAACTTTATCATATATGAAAGTTATCAAAAGTAATATATATATATATATATATATATATATATATATATATATATATATATATATATATATATATATATATAAATATATATATATATATATATATATATATATATATATATATATATATATATATATATATATATATATATATATTGTGGTTTATTGTATGCTAGACTACACAACTAATGCCAGGCTACACTGTTACAGGATCTGATCAATGGTTTAGGTCCTGCTAGGCTACATGATTTAAGTATCTAATCAATAATTTATTGCATGTTTTAGTTCTGGCTGTTCTTCACTGTTAATGGTTCTGCTCACAGGCTAAGTGCATGTAAGGCTTAGTTCTCACTAGTCTTACTGTTAATGGGTGTAATCACTGGTGCTTGCATATGTGCATGGTTTTAGTGGAAGCGCCCATGTTCAGTATCTTGGTACATGGTAGTGTCCTCACCGCTGTTTGCCACCATTTAGGAAACAACAAAGTATACAAATAAAAGGTATATGAGGAAATTAAGACTTGCAAGCATTCCAGTAAGCTAGCCAGATACAATTAACAAACACTGAATATAAGTAGATATTTATATTCAAGTTCAACTGCATAAATATAATAATATATGCACAAGAAGAAGAAAAATATAACCAGAATAAACGAAAATATAAACTAGAGCAAGAAAAATTCATCAACTAGAACATAATAATATATAAACTAGAACAAAAATATTTACAAACTAGATAGAAAGTTATATCTTAAATGGGACAATAGACATGATATGCAAAAATAAAAGTGTACCAAATATATACAAGAATGTATGAATACAGACTTGTAAATAAGCAAGCACGCGCAGACGATACAGAACTATGTACTTTTGGGGGGTTGGATGAGTGCTATATGTTTGAGTATATATATTCACTGCTCAAAAGCTTGTCGGCCTTCCAAAATGGCCTCACTCATTTTAGTTGTGGAACATGAACACACGAAGTATGTTCAGTGCGTTTGAAGTACGAACAAGAACGACCCTTTGTTCTGGAATGATTGTTCCTGACACGTTATAAGTGGAGTTATAAGGCTGTTGTTTGTATTCTTGAGAGCTTTTATTATACGTTTACTAACGGAGATGGTCTCGCAGGGATCATCTAAGTAGGCCTCAACTCTCCATATATGGGTCTTTTAACGCATTGGCTTACTTTCCTGCTCGTAGATGTCGTAGTTTGCGTGCATGATTGCGTGTGACGACGACAACTACACACTCTTCGCTAACTCACAAGCCCCCCAAAAATTCTTGTAGCCTAGAACCCAATTTCAATGAGTTTTAATCTAAATAATATCTCAACTTTCTTTTCAGTTTTCGTCGATTTTTGTTTATGTATGTTAATAAATATATTACTTTTATCTATATTATTAATTTGTTTGGGTCTGTGCTAGGTTTGAACTATAAATAATTTATATTTAAATAGCACATGGAATAATTATAATATAAATTATTAATAAAATTATATAATTTATTTACTCAAATCGATGTTTTTGTGGAACACCGCATAAAATAATGTACATAAAATGTATCCTATCAAATTTCCAATTTTCTTAACGCCTTAACAGAAGTATGATAACAGACTGTGTTGATGATGCTATTAATGATGGCGCTTAACATGAGAGCCTCGACGTGCGTGAGGGCGTTAATGTTGGAAGCGTTTGTGCATTACGACAGCGAGGGACTCTTAATCGTTACCTATATATATAGGTTAGGTTAGGTTAGGTAGGGTTGGTTAGGTTCGGTCATATATCTACGTTAATTTTAACTCCAATAAAAAAAATTGACCTCATACATAGTGAAAAGGGTAGCTTTATCATTTCATAAGAAAAAAATTATAGTAAATATATTAATTCAGGAAAACTTGGCTTATTAGGCAAATCGGGCCTTGAATAGTAGGCTGAGAAGTGAGTTCTGGCTACTAGGTACGACATATATATATATATATATATATATATATATATATATATATATATATATATATATATATATATATATGTATGTATAAGACAGTGTCAGACCACGGAGGAAAATCTTCAGAAGGAGTCCTCCTTCTGAAGATGTATCAATATACGAAAGTACTTAAGGAAATTCCTGTTTCAAATTTTCCTCCGTGGTCTGACACTGTCACATTTTGAATCACGTGTTTATTTTTCGTGATTTACACACACACACATATGTGTGTATATATATATATATATATATATATATATATATATATATATATATATATATATATATATATACATATATATATATATATATATATATATATATATATATATATATATATATATATATATACATATATATGTATATATATATACACATATATACATAGCTAAACAGTACTAGTTTTTATCAGTTACAGCACCGCTTCTGTGCCAGGTAAGTCTACTACGGGTTCACCATAGTCCAGTGCTACTAGGAACTTTTTGATTCAGAGCAGCTGAATTTAAAACAACAGCTCAATTGTATCCACTTCTACGCTTTGGAAATTGTTGATAGGGTCAACGGAACGCATCTCTTAGCGTCAGATCACATACAACTGTAACATTAACTTAAGAGAGTTAATTTTAAATTTTCTTCTCAAGTGATGAACGCAGTCCTATATTTGTTTGATATTAATAGTTTACATTTACATTAGCATTTGATTTTAATATTATATCTATTTTTAAATTATCTTCATATATTATTTTCCAGCCTTTAGGTTAATTTATCATCATTAATCTATTGCCACTACTGTTCGCTCTATCATAGCGTCATTGATCATAAAAGTATATTTGATGTCCTAACGACATTAACACCAAAATTGCTTTAATAACTTGATTTTTTTTTAAGAATCAATTATGTTGTTACATAGTATCTTAATATTTTAATTCTAAAGTTCTTATGAAGGTTGATTTAATAAGAGTAATTGCTTCTATCGCATGCAGATAATATATATAATTATTGTCAATTAAGAGCAATTCATGTTACCAATCTGCCATACTTCATTATAACAAAAATTAAAATATATGAAGAAAACTATTCATTATTTCTGTAAACTCCGGAAAAATTTGTTGCAATTATAATATTATATTTATGCTACAATCAAGGTTACAATTGTACCAGAGGTGATACCCTTTCCTTATATATATAATATATATATATATATATATATATATATATATATATATATATATATATATATATATATATATACATATATATATACATATACATATATATATATATATATATATATATATATATATATATATATATATATATATATATATATATATATACATATATATATATATATATATATATATATATATATATATATATATATATATATATATATATATAACATTTTCACAAATATATATAAATAGTACCTGTATATTTCCTGGCTTGATAAATAGAGAGGTGTGGGTTTCGGGAGGTAATGACTTGATTAGCGGTCATCTCCCAAGGATAAATTTCCCTCTTAAAATTGACACTTTTACAAACGGTGCTACAAACTCCTCCCCAGGGGTGAGTGCCCATTATTCCAAGAGAAAAAAGAATGTGATAATCATATAATACCATGGGTTAGGAAATTGTCTTAGATAGAACTTACTATATTCATCGTACGTTTGATGTATTTTAATTTTCATAGTGAAAATGTAGTTGGGAGAGAAAGAGAGAGAGAGAGAGAGAGAGAGAGAGAGAGAGAGAGAGAGAGAGAGAGAGAGAGAGAGAGAGAGAGAGAGAGAGAGAGAGAGAGAGAGAGAGAGAGAGAGAGAGAGAGAGAGAGAGAGAGGGCTGAAGTGGGAGGAGATTTTTAAGAAACGAGTAATGTTCAAGCATCAATTTTCCCAGAGTCTCAAGACAGTGGCCGAAGCGATGCCGCCGCGGGCCCCTGACATTGAAGAATCGAGTTAGGAAACTGAAAAATTACCGACCCCTCCCTTAGCAGCACTAACAAATATCTTCATTATACATAGGGCTTATGGGGAAGGAGGGGGGGAGGGAGGAGGCCTTCGATTTCCTGTTGCGCAGCTAAATCATCATAGTCATGAAACCTTTACAGCGGTGACGAAAGGGACCCTTGGCGTGCCCCAGCCTCCTCCACACTGGCACACAGTAAAAGGATTCCCACTAAATATTCTCATCTGCTTAAGAAAAAATGGTTTTAAACGAAATTTATGCGGCCTGAATGATTTAAACTGGAAATTAAAGCATGTTTAGTCATTCCTTAACATGCATCAGGATGTTTACCGACGATATATGAGAAATTCTGAATAATTTCCAGAAGGTCAACAAATTAATTCTATTGAAGATCATTAACAAATAAAAATAAGGGACATACCAGAAGAAGAACTACAAGAACATTCCCTGCTAAGAAGCGTACAAGAAAATTGCGAGGGTGGCAGCATGGCTGGAGCGGCGGTACACGTCTGCCCTCCACCACTGCTCCCAAAGAACTGAGGCTGGCTGGCTCTCCATCCCCCCGATTCTTTTACACCAAGACCTTCCTACGCGCGCCAACTTTAGCCTCCTGAGGACCTAACCCACATTTATTTCCTCAACTCTTACAAAGTTGTCCTGACTCCAGTTCACTTTTGCCGGCGTTTCAGCTTGTCATGCACCGCCTACGCTCCACGTCATCATACCGATGAGGGTAAGATAGCGGTAGAGACATTATTAATATTCATTCTCCTTGGGGCGATCAACGCAAAAACAATTTCCATTATGTCATGAAAATTACTACGAAGAATAACGGTTGATTTATGAGGAGGGGAAGTTGGCAGGTTGGCCTGGCGGGGGCAGCACTGTGCAGCGAGACCCCACACACACACACACACACACACACTCTCTCTTCTATAATATCCACAAGATATTCATTGTCTTGCGTCTCCTCAGCCTTACAGCAAGACTTGCAAGATTGTTCTGATTAGATGATATAATTTGATATTCTACTTTCTTTGTATCTGGATTAATTATTTGCACGCTGATAATTCAGTGGTGGAAATACATAGCAAGCAAATTTTGTCTTTTTGTCAACCTTCAGAAAAAAACAAATCAGTGTTCTATGTCGTCTTCTTTTTGAGATGTTAAATAAATTTACAGGAAAATTATTTCAGAGACATTGATCCTCAGAATCACAGCAAGGTAGTGCATATAAACAGTTTTACTTCTTTTATCTCATTTTCATTGTTAAGTTGCAATTGTAATAAAAACAATAATAATAATTTATTATTATTTTTTATTATTAATAAACAAATGCGAAATAGAAATATTTGAATTTCTAGAAAAAAGACACACACACACACACACACCAGGCGTTCGCTAACACTTGCGTCTGAATTCTGAAACGTAGCTGGAGCATCAGCGGAGGAAGGGCTGGGTTTACTCAACTCACACAATAAGGAAAGCTCCATAAATCAGAGCGGATATTTCCAGCCAAGATTGCTGATTTAATTAAGCTCTCAGCGGCACCGGGGCAATCAGAGCGCCTCATATTGCTACCTCTCACTGTGACGAGGCCATGATTTTGTCCATTATTTCTAAACCCCGGGCCTTGATATTAGTCTCCCTCTCCCCCCTCCCACCTCTCTCTCTCACTCTCTCTCTCTCTCTCTCTCTCTCTCTCTCTCTCTCTCTCTCTCTCTCTCTCTCTCTCTCTCTCTCTCTCTCTCTCTCTCTCTCCTTCACACACACACACACACACACACACACTATTATAGACACTCACATATACAGATACAGCCTTCCTTCCCGTATCGAGTTCTTAGCATAGTGTGTAGTAAAGTGTCCACAACAAAGCAACAAAGACAGTCTCAAACAAACCTTAGCAGTGTCACCAACATCGCCGGTGGTAAGTCAGCTGATCACTGTAGAGGCTTACCTGAAAAATCAGAGATAAACTTTATGTCTCTTAATACTCTTTAGAAATGAGATATTATATTTCTAAAGATAGTGGCAGAAGTTAAAAACCTAATATATAGAGACTTCACTCGGTGGATAATATGGCTAACAAAAACTACTGAAATTGGACCTGAATGTTTAGTTTAATGACAAAATATTTTCTTTAAGATGCGGATATTTTCTTAAAAATGTAGGTATATAAGTTATATATATATATATATATATATATATATATATATATATATATATATATATATATATATATATATATATATATATATATAATATATATATGAAATGATATAAAAAAGTTTTAATTGCAACCAATATTTTATTAATTCCCATATAAAAATTGATTTCTTAAATTAAAGCAACATAGGTAAGTTTAAGGCAAAAATGTTTGTCTTTTATTAAGCGTTTAAAAAATATAGATAATGAACTACATATTACTATTACGTACTAAGAGTATAAATAGTAGTCTTAGTTTTGACCAATATTTTATTTATATAATATATTTCATTTACATTGAAGAAGTATACATCACAGTTGCTCCTTGCAGTATATTATTCTAACCAAATTATTTCATTCATCAAATTTTATTAACCAAATTACATTATATATCATTAAACCTAGACAACATATCTGTATATACTCTGAGGAATGGGATCCCAATCATTATAATCTCGTGTGTGTGTGTGTGTGTGTGTGTGTGTGTGTGTGTGTGTGTGTGTGTGTGTGTGTGTGTGTGTGTGTGTGTGTGTGTGTGTGTGTGTGTGTGTGTGTATTCACCTTGTTGAGCTTGCAGGGATTGAGCTCTGCTCTTTCGGCCCACCTCGCATGGGTGTTTGTGTCTGTGTGTGTGTGTTTGGTGGTGCGCGTGTGTGTGTCAATATTTACTATATAGTTAAAATACCAATGAAAATATTTTTTTACTAAACACAATATTTGTTTACATTCTCTGCTCTGGATAAATATTGGATGCGAGGATCATTTAATTTGGTTAATTAGTACTTTGTTATTATTTTTAATGTATAACTATTAGAATATTGATTAATGCATAACTTCTACTGACGAGTTTATTGCCAGCCCACAAAACTGCGATTAATAAGCAGCAGATGGTATTAATTTAACAAAAGTATTTATACGTAGTAAACCATCTGTACAAAACAGTGAATAATAGCAGAGTAATAGTGGTATTAATAAATATTGATAATAATAATAATAATAATAATAATAATAATAATAATAATAATAATAATAATAATAATAATAATAATAATAATAATAATAATAATAAAACAAATGAAACAATAGTATTAATAATAATACTAATAATAAAATTTATTAAAATAGTAAAGCAACTAATAAAAATAAGAAAACAGCAATCTCGATACATAATCTCCCACATAATCACTGTTATATAGGACATTGAGGATGCACATATTCTCTGCCACACAGTACAGATAATTATACACGAGTGGTCTAGTTTACATATTTTAACCACCAAGCACCAGAAGCAGCAGTCACCCCTAGAGCAACAGCAATTACAACAGCAATACCTATCACAGCAACAAGGAACATCCTCCTACACGATAAAGGATCCTCTAAAGATATCGTAAAGTACAGACGACTTCCCCCACTAAAGCTGAACTCCCGTTGTACAAACAGAGAGAGAGAGAGAGAGAGAGAGAGAGAGAGAGGGGGAGAGAGAGACTGTGGGAGTAAGGTATGGGGAGGGGGGGGGGGGGAGAGGGAAAGAGAGAACGGGCGTGCAGAGCGAGAAGTCTAATAATATAGGCCAGAAATTTCGTTGCTCACCACCACATTTGCTTGTGAAGCTGCACCTTTAACCACGGCAAGTGACCTACTTATTGGCTACAAGGCAGGTCACCGGGAGGACGGCTGAGTTTTTTTTCAATCAAATAAGCAGAATTGTTTATAAAATGTGATTACTTACTGCCGCTCAGAATAATACAGGAATTGTTGAAAAGAACAAAGACACCTTTTGAATTTGACCAAGTTAGTGGCGTTGCTACTGAACGGTAAAGATTAGCAAATAAGACAGCTTATTGGTAGGACAGAAACGGGGCAACGGCTTGCAGTAATTGAGCCAAAGATGATTAGTTGATCCAAGAGCCATGGCTGAACTCCCGCAAATACGACTAGGTGAATGCAATTAGGTAAGCAAGACTGAATAGGAGACACACCTAAGAAACTTGTTAACTTATTGATTACCAAACAAATATTTATCACAGGAACATATGATTACATTTACTTGAAGTTAAGGCATTATCAATGACAGTTTTATGGTTGTAATCCGATGGGCAGTACATAAATTAAAATATATACATGTAATTGTAATTAACCAAAACGAAGAAATTATTATGATTATTTCATAAGATTTCATTAAGCAAGAATGCACAGCAGTGCATTCTTGCATGCCATAGATCAAAGTTTGTTATTGTTCTTCCATATTATATATATATATATATATATATATATATATATATATATATATATATATATATATATATATATATATATATATATATTGATGTTCATAATGCTCTTCAAGTGCAAGTTCAAAATATATTTGTTGGAGAACACACAAGTAATTTGAGCTACATTTATATTAACAAATTTATTTTACACTGCGTATTGTGGTAATATTATTTCACCAGACAACTGTACACTTACTACTTTCATATAATGAAACCATTTTGATATGAATCTGAATTAAACAACGCAAAAAGACATGACAGAAAAACAAATTAGAAACTGTACTAGGGTGTGTGTATATTATAACATTTTGCAAAAATGAAGTATGAAAACTAGATGAAAAAGAGAAATATATATATACATAAAACAAGATAATATACCAGACAATTCATCATGTAAATAAATACGGACTGCAACCAACACATGAGAAACCGAGAGAAAGAAAACCATGAGAGCAAAAGCAAAACTTCACCACATAGCAAAAATTCCCTCCATGACGACCATCAACGCAGAAGGGAACGGCCACCCGCAGAAGTAAAAACAAAGCCGCGCTTGGGAAACTGCTCGCAGGCAAATGAGAACGCAACAGGGGGGCCCTGGGAGAATGAGGGAGGGCAGCCGCGTTTAAACGTTATGCTTTGATACCCGGGTGTTGGGCTGACTCACGCACGCCCGTCCAGTGATGGATGGACTGTACGGTGTGATAGCCTTGTGGGGAGCGTATTGCCTGCTGGGGAGGGAGGGGACGACAGTACAGAGGATATGGGGCGGCGACCCGGCGTTGAACAAAATTGCAGGATTAATTGCGGTATGTTTTTCAAGTGGTGCGTGTGTGTGTGTGTGTACTCACCTAGATGTGCTTGCAGGGTCGGGGTATGCGCCTAGCCCCGCCTTCCGAAAGTTGTTAATAAATTAATGCAATGACTCATTTGTTACGCTTTTATCATATTTAC
>NC_091156.1:5783590-5808590 GCF_040958095.1 Procambarus clarkii | reverse complement strand
TAATTAATGTCAACGCACCAACAGACTAATGTGTCGATAAGGACTCTCTTATCCAAAATACACACGTAAAAGGAAGCTTAAAAAGAATTTTCTATCCGATCTTTCCTTAAATGCACACACACCGACACTCCTGAACCCCGGCGCTGTACGATAACTTCAGTTTCCAAACCCAATAAAACACCATTTATGAGCGGCCCTCTAAATTAAAGAACACATCAGTTTTGACGTCCAACAAACATTGTAATCAATAAGGCAAAATATTGTGAGAATGCATCGTAAAACAACGTGAAAAAATGATAAAAAAATAGATATGTGGTGTTGGTGTCCTGTGGCGCTGGAGGTGCAAGAGAGCGCTTGGGAGCGGGTTTGCAAGGTCGGGGCCGTTACTGGGCTGTTTATGGGCACTTTATGATAGTTTTATAGCGCATAACTCGTCACGTGGTACAAACAAACCCACGTGGAGTGCTTATGAATGGAAGACAGTGTGTGTGTGTGTGTGTGTGGAGGGGGGAGGAGGGGTTTTAGCGTAAGGGATTGGGGGGGTAGGAGAGAAAGGAGTAGTAAGGGAGGGAGAGAGAGAGGTGAGAGAAGAAGGCTGGGTGGAGCGTGCACTCTGAGTTAAGTTGTCGGTGGAGGTTAGTTGCTCAGTAATTAGAGATTGTTTTTGAATTTTATGTGGCTGTAAAATGTTGCACGGGGGGGTATTTGGTGGTGGCGGGACCTGTGGAGTTTATGACTTGGCTCCTCACCGATCTGGCTGGCAGGAACGATAGTAGGGGGTTATTTCTTGCGCTTATGGTGTATTCGGATTGTTTTTTAACACGCGGGATGGAGTGAGGAAAGTGATATTTTCTCTTGCTAACGGTGCTTGGACTGAGCACAGGCGCTTGTGGGATTTACGGTATATGTATCTGTGTTTATACATGCTACAATGTAGAACGTATATGCGATGAACCCAAAACACAAATTTTCTCTATATTTCTTATAGTTTTTCTTCACTTGAGAAGGATGTTATAAAATAAACTCCAGACTAGTCAACAGTTATCATTAGTGATGAGGTCACGGTACTGTACTCACCTAGTTGCTTGAGGGGGTTGAGCTTTGGCTCTTTAGTCCCGCCTCTCAATTGTCAAGTGATGAAACCTGTACATCAAGACTGATGTACAGGTTCCTGGGCTCTATTAAATCTACAATTGAAACCGTGTTGTAGTCAGTCACCACCACATCATTGCTTAATGCATTCCATTTGTTAACTACTCTGACATTGATGGAAATTCTTTCTAATGTATCTGTGGCTGTACGTATAAGGATGATTATATAATATATATATATATATATATATATATATATATATATATATATATATATATATATATATATATATATATATATATATAAATATATATATATATATATATATATATATATATATATATATATATGTATATATATATATATATATATATATATATATATATATATATATATATATATATATATATATATATATGTCGTACCTAGTAGCCAGAACGCACTTCTTGGCCTACTATGCAAGGCCCTATTTGCCTAATAAGCCAAGTTTTCCTGAATTAATATATTTTCTCTAATTTTTTTCTTATGAAATGATAAAGCTACCCATTTCATTATGTATGAGAACAATTTTTTTGTATTGGAGTTAAAATTAACGTAGATATATGACCGAACCTAACCAACCTTACCTAACCTAACCTAACCTATCTTTATAGGTTAGGTTAGGTTACGTAGCCGAAAAAGTTAGGTTAGGTTAGGTTAGGTAGGTTAGGTAGTCGAAAAACAATTAATTCATGAAAACTTGGCTTATTAGGCAAATCGGGCCTTGCATAGTAGGCTGAGAAGTGCGTTCTGGCTACTAGGTACGACATATATATATATATATATATATATATATATATATATATATGTCGTACCTAGTAGCCAGAACGCACTTCTCAGCCTACTATGCAAGACTCGATTTGCCTAATAAGCCAAGTTTTCATAAATTAATGTTTTTTCGGCTACCTAACCTAACTAACCTAACCTAACCTAACTTTTTCGGCTACCTAACCTAATCTATAGAGATAGGTTAGGTTAGGTTAGGTAGGGTTAGTTAGGTTCGGTCATATATCTACGTTAATTTTAACTCCAATAATAAAAAATGACCTCATACATATTGAAATGGGTAGCTTTATCATTTCATAAGAAAAAAATAGAGAAACTATATTAAATTAAGGAAAACTTGACTTATTAGGCAAATCGGGCCTTGCATAGTAGGCCGAGAAGTGCGTTCTGGCTACTAGGTACGACATATATATATATATGACAGTGTCAGACCACGGAGGAAGAATTGAAACCGGAATTTTTTTCTTAAGTACTTTCGTATTTAATAATACATCTTCAGAAGGGTATATATAAATATATATATATATATATATATATATATATATATATATATATATATATATATATATATATATATATATATATATATATATATATATTCTAATTTATATATGTGTCATATAACCGCACCTTTGAACCTCTTAATATTTCCGTAAGAATGTCCCGCAGCAAATACATCTACCGTAAATATATTATCAACAATTTCTTAATCTTCGTGAGATATAGGGAACCCGAAACACATTAGTTTTACTGCAAAGGGATGTATTCATTTTCTGTAACAGACTTCCATTGATTTTTGGGGCACCCAGTTTTCTATGATGACGTCAGGTTCCAGGCCCCGGGTGTTGGTCGTAAGTCAGTTCGTGCTGGCATCTAGTGGCCGACATCCAAACTAACGCGAGGCAGTAACTCAGGGAGGCAGCCTGGTGATTCTCCCGCTCTCAGCTTCTGTTTAGGTCAGGTTGGAGCTACAGGCTAGGTCGGGATATCGGAATTTAGCGGACAGTACGCTAGAAGACAATACTGAGCTTACGCTAGAGTACCGTGATAAAAAAAATGTTTTTGTTTTCATTCATAAATTGTACAGACAACAGAGGTTTTTGTTCAAGAGGGATCCACATGAATCTAAGAATCTCGAACTTCGGGAAATGAATGTTTCTACTCTTTCCAGCAATATAATGTGACATTATATCACAAATGCTCCACTCCACAAGAGTTCAAGACCAACCAACCTATGAACGAGAGAAAAGCCATTGTTTGTTTAATTATAGAGAAAGCAATGAAGCTGAGCTCTTAAATACGTCGGGCAGGCCATTATTCAAAACGATGTCTGGGGGCTCGCACAGCCTCAGCGTCCTTGCCTGAGCATAAAATCAATAGAAACCTCTTACACTAAGCAGTTTTAGACAAGGTTAGGCTTCTCGCCCCCCTCCCTCCCTCACCACCCACTTGTCTTTCCCCCTTCATCTGAGTACCATAAAACTAATTCAAGGTTACAGATTGTCAATCCATTAAACTTTTGGGATTTCGTGTTTTACAATAATTACGATGACGCGATTACACTTATTTATAATAATAATTACTTACTGTTACAACTGGCACTTTTTCGCCCCACTGTTAATACGAAAAGTAGTATCACTGTTACTTCGATTCATTTTATTGCTACTTTCATTGCTATTCATCATATTCAAATTAAAAAGCATCATATATGGATATACATTAACAATTTACTTTACACAAAATTGAAAGACTTTATTCATTGAGAGAAGATACGATCATAATTGCAGTAGTGCATGTTGACGCTTCTAATTATAATACAAAAAATAATTATGCATATGTCAGTACAATTATAGGGGCACAGTGTTTATATTCGAGCAATAGATAAGTTTCAATAGTTTTCTTATTGTCTCAAAGTTGAATGGCCAATCCATTAACAACCTCTCAAGATAATTATGGGGATAATTACATTTGAATACATGCTCAATTAAGAAATTTATGCTTATTATGATGTAAATGTTTTTTTTTAAAGACGGCTGGGAAGTAATTGACAACATATCTTACGTATTGTAGGTTTTATAAAGATAGCATTTTGCTATGAACTATTATATCTGAGAAAGTGTTATTTTTAAGGCTGAGGCAAGAATATTTCAAGACGGGAAGTCTACTTTTCAAGCTCCCTGTCATATACAGCATAATATTTGCAGTTGAAAAGTTGCACATTAGAAAGCTTAGCCAGATGACTAAATTGCTTTCTACTACATTAGTCATTGCTGGAAGCTTTCTATTACTATCAAAAATATTTGATAGTAAACCTTAGTAATCTTTATAGTTTTTGTGATTATGTGTAAAACATTGTTTTAAATCATTTGTGAACATACATTTTAAACCCCTGAAAACTTACAGGTCCTACAGAAAGCAAGAGGGAACAAATTTCCCTCTGATTACGTACTTGTTAGTGTCATGATACGAGAATCCAAGACATTTTAGGCTGACTGCTAGTGGAGCAAGGTGCAAATAGTTTATACTTGGGAAAAATCTTAGATTGAATTTATTCCCATATTTGTTGTTTATTTTAGTCACATATATATGTATCATGAACCCGTTTAGAAGGCAAATGTATGACATTCTTTGATAGCTTCAAGTGCTCTAATATTCACTGGGCTATGTATATATGTATATATATATATATATATATATATATATATATATATATATATATATATATATATATACATATATATATATATATATATATATATATATATATATATATATATATACATATATATATATATATATATATATATATATATATATATATATATATATATATATATATATATATATATACATATATAATCCCAATTATATACAATTATATATATGTAGATTATATACATATATAATCCCAATTACCTTCAAAACTAGAACTATGAGTGCTTATTATTGATCCCTTCTCAACAACAATAACTTTTAAAGTTATATGATCATTCTGTCACTGAAGCCATAAATAATAGCTTCGAAACCCGAGTTTCTCGTCTCAACAGCAATAAGAAGTTAGCGTCGTAAATCGGAATATTGGACATGATGTATATAGCGAGAACAATATTCTAGTGATTAATTCCAGAATTACAAATTGGTCGTGCTGAAAAGCAGAATTTATGTGACCTTTCCTTCTCGGAAATGAATATATTCTCAGAATATCTTTGATGAGAATGTCTCAGAATGTCTCTAAAAAAAATTATTTATACCTGAAAAATTATAAGTACTTGAAACTTTTACATGAGACTGACGATACAACACCTAAATTTTATCCTAAGCCGATGGTAAGAGAGAGAAAGAGGGATAGCTTCGAAAAATCAAGAGGTGTTCACAAAATAAACTTACAGAGTTCTGGAAAACGGGAAAAAGACAGAACCACGCAAAGCCTCTGTCCATCGCAACTAGACCCGTCAACACTGTAAATTCCTCAACAAAAGATCTCCATGACAATATTCTTTTGTACAAGGTCAACACTCTCAGGGTCCCCCCTACCTGTTCACACGAAGAATAGTATACTGGCGTACCAGCAGACACACTCATGCAGTACCTTCCTTAATAATATCACTATATCATCTACCAGCCACCACCTTGTATCTAACATAGATGTAGTCTAACAGGGGAAAAAAATAGACCCATAAAACCTCCTTACATAATACATCAATTGTTAGGTCCAAGCTTTCAAATGAGCAGATGAAGGATACAGCTCTTGGCATGTAAAATGAATGAAGGAATTATCGGGCTAAACATAGTACTACATAATATACTTCCTAGACAATTCTAGAGGCAGAATGATAAAGCTAAAAAAAATAATATAATGCATTTGCAATGTTTCAGAAAAAAATAATTAGAATAAATATTATAAAATTTAATGTTGAAGTGATTGAAAATAATGAATGTAAACTAATAAAAATGAATATATATATATATATATATATATATATATATATATATATATATATATATATATATATATATATATATATATATATATAACCTCACAATTTTTATATATATAAATATAAAACAGAGAACCATTGTGACATGTATAAATAAAAATATGTATTAAAACATAATTTAACACAAGACATAATGGAAACAAAGTATAAACAACAACACCCAAAAAGACACGAAGGAAACAAGGAAAAAAACACAAATCACACATGTGTGTTCCGCCCTAAATTGGACCGCAACCGGACGGGAGACCATCGCCCCAAAAAATTATATATAAGAAGCCAAAGCACATAATGAGAAGGTGGACTAATATCACAAGGTAATGAAGGTAACAACACGTAAGACCTGTGTGTTGTTACACACAGGTACACATCCATGGTACGCTAGCTGCTCCTCCAGCGCGGACCACCCCCGCCGTACGACTCCATCCTGTGAAGGTCGTCCCCTCCCTAAGTCTGTAGTCACTTTCTAAGTTAATAGTTCCTTCCTTGGACTTTATTTCCATTGATCTTCATAGTGGAGGAGCTTAGTGCCGTGGGTGTGCCAGCTGGCGAGACTACGGCTGCCTTGCCCATGAAAGGGGTGGGTGAAGTACACTGTGCAAGCCCAGACATGCACACTATTTACTGTGCATGTCATGCATTTACTTTACAAATTATAGTAAGTTTTGTGTTACATATGGTGATATGGTTTGTGGTTTGTGGCGACAAAGTGAGACCATAGTGTTCTTTGCGGTCCAGGTCACAGGTCACACTACCAGCGTGTGTGTGTGTGTGTGTGTGTGTGTGTGTGTGTGTGTGTGTGTGTGTGTGTGTGTGTGTGTGTGTGTGTGTGTGTGTGTGCGTGTGTGTGTGTGTGTGTGTGCGTGTGTGAAGTAACAACTAGATAATTATGACGATAACGCCTGAAAGGAACATGCACATAAGAAGAGCTATCATGTATCTAAGGACCTTGGCTGCCCATCAAAATATATCAGCCCACACACCCAGGCGGCCGTGAGACACGCCAGGCAAGGCGTGTGGCGTGATGAGACCCTTCTCATTCTACCTTTCCTTCTGGGAAAGGTAGATGAGAAGGGTCGAGATTATCTCCTTTAATCAGACGAGCAACCAGCAAAGCTCCTTTTTTTTCGTGAGCGTGATTGCTGCCTCCACACTGATTGAGATCCTCGGAGATTTATAGCCCAGGAAATTATCTCTGCCAGGGCTCCACTGAAAATTGAACAACACATTTTTCCCATTTCTTTAGCGGCAGGTCGGGAATAAAAGTTGGATTGCACCTGTCTCTATCTATTCTCCGGGAAGGATATTTACCGCTGGGTATTTTACTGATACCAGTAGCGATCCATGCTTACCATTTGCCCGGCCGTCTCATACCACATTTCCTCGCCCACCAATTCTGTAGGGTTATCAGGCGAGCAATGCTCACGGTAGGCACGTGTCTCATTCGTTCCTGAACTGCAATGTCCTAAAGAAACATCGTGGAACGACCTCGCTGCTTAGGTTAAGGATCTTGCGAAGGTTCAGCACCCTACCAGCAGACGTATGGAGTGATATAACAGCACCCAACTAGCCGACGTGTGCACAGCCCCACTCCTGTGCCTGGTAAGTCCACTACGGGCTCACCATAGCCCGTGCTACATGGAACTTTTGTTTCGAGTAGCTGAATCTAAAACAACAAACAACAACATCAGACATGTGCAGTGATAACAGCCCTCTGCTAGCAGACATATGCAATGATATTTCAAGTTTAGTTTCACCTTCTAATTGTTATTCCTATATAACTAATCAGAATAACCATTCTTAAAATTTTTCATCGGCTTGAGTGTCAATCGTTATACATACCCAGCAAACTTATAAAAACACAGAGGAAGTCTGAACTGCATGCAACAATCGCGTGCAATTGCAGGGGGACATCCGGACCGGGAAAACAGGCGATAGCGGGCAGTACTTCGTGACTGTAGCCTGTAACACAGGTTATTCTTGCTGGCGTGACAAATGTCTCTCAATATGCATCATTGCAGACGACAGTCACGCTAATTTACAGGAGGAACCGCATGCGAAGTCTTAAAATGTTTGTGTGCTCTCTGTCCTCATGTGTCTATTGTCCCCGGGAAGATTCTATTTTGTCTTCCTATGTCTATTGCAACAGGGAGATTCTGTTCTATCCTCCTGTGTATAGTGCCTTGGAATGTTCTCTTTTGTGTCCCTGTTTCTTTTGCCATTGGTCTATTTTGTCCAGTATAAATAGCCCTGGGAGGCTCTATTACGTCTTCCCGTGTCTATTGCCATGGGAGACTATGTTCTATCTGCCTGTGTCAGTAACATCCTTCACTCCCGTGCGTGAGCTGCACTCACCAAGTACTAGGTGAGTGATTTGTTTTTTATTTTTTAAATAAATCAACGCAAAATAGAACACGAAACAATTGATATAAATTGGAGTTTAGATTCTGGAAAGACCTGGGTATATACTGGTTTATGACAAGTTTGTTGGTTTATAGAACAAGTTACCGGGTTACATAATTGACGTGGGTTTTCTGAATTGTTTCAAGCGTAGCTTAGTCTGATGCAGCAAATGCATGCAGGTGAGTACAGCAAAGTGATGCGACAGGCTCCATAAACACCTTTAAACAGAGATATGACAGAATCCAATATAAAATGGAAATGTGTAGACCAGTCGACACTAGATCGAAAGGCGAGACCAGAGAGCTCAAGCTCATCCCTCACAAGCAACCGGTAGGAGAACTCAAGTGACAGAGTTCCCCAATTTCCCCCTTCACCTCCACCTCCCCCCTCCCCCCCAAGCATACTCTAAAACGCCTCCTTAAAAATAAATTGTGAGATTAGAGCATGCTATATAAATCCCTGAAGATGCATGACCACAAAGCTGCCTCCCTGTCACACTATAGATATATACCGATAACCCACTCTCAAGCCCCCCCCCACCCTCTGCTCTCTTTCTCTCCACCCTCTCTTCTCTCTATTAACTTTAACCCATCCCAGCTTTTCACCACATTATTCCTTTGGCCCACTTAGCTCAAATGCTTCCAAACCTATCTCCCCACTCCCTCTTAAACTGTATCCAGCCTTCTTTTTTCTTTTTTGCTAGCCCCTTCTTACCACCTCGGCCCGACCTCAAAGCCCCACCTCACAGCCCCACCTCACAACAGCATTTCATGAAACCAGTAGGACATAGGTGCATAGGGCTGGTCCAATCGAACACCAATGAAATAACCGTCAAAGGGAATGTATTTGGGGTGAAGATTGTGCCTGTTTCTGATACAGTCAGTAGGAGGAACAATCAGCAAGGGTAACAGTCAGCAAGGTTTACACTCAGTATATGGGTACAACCTAAAAGGGTTACAGCCAGCAAGAGGTACAGCTAACAGAAAGAGAGAGAGAGAGAGAGAGAGAGAGAGAGAGAGAGAGAGAGAGAGAGAGAGAGAGAGAGAGAGAGAGAGAGAGAGAGAGAGAGAGAGAGAGAGAGAGAGAGAGAGAGGAGAGAGAGAGAGAGAGAGAGAGAGAGAGAGGGGGAGGGAGGGAGAGAGAGAGAGAGAGAGAGAGAGAGAGAAAGAGGAGCCTGAGTGGCTTTTCACACCACAAAGGCATGCTCGCTCATGCCATCAAATATTCAGCGGCTCTCGCCACTCATAAACCATTCTGACCATAAGAGCAACAAAGTGCCGTCTTCGCACCACCTCCTACTCACCCTCTCCCTCTGCACAACCCCACCTTCACCGTCCCTTTCCATCCCTTCGTCGGTCCGTCTCTCCCTCCTCACTTCTTCCGTTCGTCTGTCTGCCTGCTCCTTTTTCCTTCTGTTCGTTCTTCCTTCCGTCCGTTCATCTGCCCTTCACTGCTTCCGTCTCTGGCTTTTCCTGTTCGTTCATCACCCCTTTTCCCTATCCGGCGGTCCGTCTGAGCTTCCCTTCTTCTGTCCGTCCGTCCGTCTCTCCGTCCTTTCCCTCATTCTTACCAAGAATCTTCGCGTCTGATAAGTTGGGGCTCTCTCTGTTTTAGGGTCATCCCTCAGTCAACGACAGTTTTCGTTTTAATCATGATCAGGAGCTCTCCACCGTCAGCAAAACTGTCAGAAGAAGTCTGAAAGCAATATTCAGCTTTCGTCATTCAGGCTGAAGTCAGTAACGCCCCCCCCCCCTATTCCCAGAGCCCTAGCAGAGCAGTTAGTTCTTTTCAAGTGCCTCAAAGTACGAAACCCAACGTCTTAACCTTACCAGTAACGCAGGAACCCAAGCCACCCTCTTAACCCAACCAACCGATTCATAGAAAACGCGGATTTTTGCGAGCCGCAACTTTTCATAACATGCTGCATTTGGTACGTTGGTTACTATGACACACCGATTTAGTTGAGACGACGAGTTGTAGTTAGTACAAGAATTACAGGTTATAAATTAACAAGTGTTTCCATGGCTCTTGATGGCCCCATGGTGGCCCATATAGGGCCCCCCCTGGTGGTCCCTGTTGGCCTCTGGTGGCCATTGGTGGCCCGAAGTGGCCATTGGTGGTCCCAGGTGGCCATTGGTGGCCCTCTGGTGGCAGGTTGGACGGGTACATGCGCCTCGTACTCTCTTGAGCTCAGTGGCCTTCTGGACACAGTAATCACTTGCTTCCTACTATGTATGTGCTTGCCGGTATAGCTAACAATATAATTGCTTTGATTGACCCAATAAATCAAGTGATAATGGACTTATTTCCGTAGTTTGCAAACCACTCAGTGACCCCCCTATAACCTCGCGAATTTGCCATTTGCCTGTGGGGATAAGAGAGAGAGAGAGAAAGAGAGAGAGAGAGAGAGAGAGAGAGAGAGAGAGAGAGAGAGAGAGAGAGAGAGAGAGAGAGAGAGAGAGAGAGAGAGAGAGAGAGAGAGAGAGAGAGAGAGAGAGAGAGAGAAGAGAGAGAGAGAGAGAGTAGGAAACAATTATCAACTGGATATGACTGAGTGCTGCTGCGGTTTGCACTTTGTATCAATGAAACTGACCACAGTATCATTCAAATAAAGAATCATTGACTGCCTGGAGAAACGAATCGAAAGTGCAGTATGGAGAAGTAGCCAGCAGAAACTCCATAAATTCAGAGAACAATTTAGATCCAATTGAATGATTGATTTTGGTCACTAGGTCACTGTTTCACAGCTAGAAACACGTTAATTTCACTGAAGAATTCGCTAATTCTTCTTATATGCAACACCTTACTGTTGTATATTAATCAGTGCAAACTTCAATGGGCAGGTTGGTGCAGGTCATTCATCGCTGATGTCTATCCACACGAAAGATGATGGCGTTAGTATGATGGATTACAGTCCCATGGCGAAGTGGTAACACACTCTTCTGGCGTTTCGCTAGCGCTTTTGCCTTGGTTCGTATCCAGCCCAGGAAGGATTTACATGGCGCAAATCCTTAACTATAGCCTCTGTTCACCCAGTAGTGAATGGGTACCAGGTTGTCTAACGATTTGACGGGTCGTATTCAAGGGAAAATTAGGATTAAGGCCGAAACGCTATGCGTCCTAGTGGCTGTACAAGAGTGTAAGAACTCTTGTTCGGTATATATAAATAAATAAAGTAGTAGTAGTAGTGTAGTTTCTTTACTTTCCCAGCAGATAGCCAAGTGATAACCAAACCACACATCAGAAAACGGTGAAACGACGACATTTCGGTCCGTCATGAACGCCTATCATGTCGTATGTGATAATGGTCCAGGACGGACCGAAACGTCGTCATTTCTCCATCTTCTGATATATAGTTTGGTCACCATAGCATTAGCCACGTTATTGTGATTCGCCGTCTGCATAAGGTAGCCGTGACTTTCCCATTCCATCCTCTCGGTCTCGACCATTCCCATTGAATCTGTCATCACACCTAATGTACCACAATTTCGACGCTTTTGACGACACTGTAATGAACATTTCCCTCCTCCTTCTCTTCCCCTCCTCCTCCTCTCAAATAAAAAAAAAGCATCAGTCCATCCCTGGTGCTTTTGTGAAATTAAAATCACGGCAATACTGAACTTTTCTTAAACTACTGATCGCTGACCTCGATAGCTTAGAACCCTTCTGGTTAGCCAAAAACTATATTTTATTATTAACATCTTTATTGACCAAATTATTATGCAGTTTTGCCTAATCAAAGTAATTTAATTAGGTTTTCTTGCAGTGAAGATACCGATACCAGCAGGACCTATGTTCCAGACGTTGGAGTGTGGCCGGTGGTCGCTGGGAGGCGGTCGTGTGTGGCTCGTGGTCGCTGGGAGGCGGTCGTGACGCACTCCTATAAATCACGCGACAGTGTACCAAGCTGCTACTATCATCAAGGGAGTAACAAAAAATGAAAGAAAAAAATTGTAAAATTAGCAAGGAATGAATGTGAATGAGTGCTGTTTCTTTTTCATACACTGAGCGGGGGTGAATGTTTGCTGCAAATTATTCACACCTGACTAGTGTATGACCCTTTTCTCCCCCTTTACCACTCAACTCAGTTCTCTAAGCACCTTTACCATTTTCTAAACTTCCTCCCTTCTCTGCTCTTTCCTCTGGGCTTTACAAATACAGGTTCAGTGTTTCTTTTTAGTCATTTAACACGCGACTTCATAATGGTCCAGGACAGACCGAAACGTCGTTTCCCCATCTTCCGATGTGTGGTTTGGTCATCATACCTTCAACCACGTGATTGTGACTGGACGTCTGCATTTAGCACACATTACAAGCAACAACAAAGGAAAATTGTGTACATAAAAAACGTGGCTTCCCGAGGTATAGTACATTTTGGGAGGTTCTCTATAAATCAGGCAATGCACTCTCAACCCCCCTGAGCGATTCTGTTCATATTTAATGTGCGTGTTCCAGGGGAATTTACACTAGAAGTGGGTAGTTTGTGGTTTTTGAAAGGTATGGGCTTATATTGAAAACCCACTTGAAAACCTTTTTAATGCTAGATAATTCATTTTGAGTTTGTTCATAGCCATTCGACAGAAATTTTTTTGTCGATTTTTTTATTCCAATTTCTAGCGAATAAAGTTTAGACGAGGTCTGTTGATTCAGGTTATTTGTATCACTTTATATTCTTAATTCTTATCAATCGTCTTTTTTCTCTGATAAATTACTTATTGAAGGTGAAAGCAGGACACAATATATGTGTAGGTGTATTAAAAACCACTTTTTCGGATGTATATTACATATTTTCTCAAGGTGATCTATACAATGTTCTGTTAGAACACTGTATACATCACACTGTCAGAACATTGTATATATCTCATTAAGAAAGGATGTAGGTTGAGCGAATGAGTGAATGTTGCACTCATTGAGGTTACACTCATTGAGAATGATGTAGGTTACATCAAAAATGTTGTTTTTTAATACACTTACACATATGTTGGGTCTTTCCTTCACCTTTATTCAAGCACAACAGCACGGTAGTAAGTACACTGTAGCAAGTAAATTATGGATTATTCAGTCGACAGAACTATATAGGAAGCAGGCGCAGAATGACAGAACGATAGAGGAAGCAGACGCAGAATGACAGAACGACAGAGGAAGCAGACGCAGAATGACAGAACGGTAGAGGAAGCAGACGCAGAATGACAGAACGACAGAGGAAGCAGACGCAGAATGACAGAACGATAGAGGAAGCAGACGCAGAATGACAGAACGGTAGAGGAAGCAGACGCAGAATGACAGAACGATAGAGGAAGCAGAAGCAGAATGACAGAACGATAGAGGACGCAGAATGACAGAACGATAGAGGAAGCAGACGCAGAATGACAGAACAATAGAGGAAGCAGACGCAGAATGACAGAACGGTAGAGGAAGCAGACGCAGAATGACAGAACGATAGAGGAAGCAGAAGCAGAATGACAGAACGATAGAGGAAGCAGACGCAGAATGACAGAACGGTAGAGGAAGCAGAAGCAGAATGACAGAACGACAGAGGAAGCAGACGCAGAATGACAGAACGATAGAGGAAGCAGACGCAGAATGACAGAACGGTAGAGGAAGCAGACGCAGAATGACAGAACGACAGAGGAAGCAGACGCAGAATGACAGAACGATAGAGGAAGCAGACGCAGAATGACAGAACGGTAGAGGAAGCAGACGCAGAATGACAGAACGACAGAGGAAGCAGACGCAGAATGACAGAACGATAGAGGAAGCAGACGCAGAATGACAGAACGGTAGAGGAAGCAGACGCAGAATGACAGAACGACAGAGGAAGCAGACGCAGAATGACAGAACGATAGAGGAAGCAGACGCAGAATGACAGAACGGTAGAGGAAGCAGACGCAGAATGACAGAACGATAGAGGAAGCAGACGCAGAATGAAACAAAAAAACAAGAGCGAGGGAATTGCGAGCAAGATGGATATATATGCCATTTCCTTAAGACGGATCTGGCTGCAAGTTCCCAGAGGACTAGTCGCATTTGTCAACATTACCACGGTGTGTGTGTGTGTGTGTGTGTGTGTGTGTGTGTGTGTGTGTGTGTGTGTGTGTGTGTGTGTGTGTGTGTGTGTGTGTGTGTGTGTGTGTGTGTGTGTGTGTGTGTGTGTGTGTGTGTGTGTGTGTGTGTGTGTGTGTGTGTGTGTGTGTGTTCACCTAGTTTTATGCACCTAGTTGTGCTTGGGGGTTGAGATCTGCTCTTTCGGCCGTGCTCTCAACTGTCAATCAACTGTTACTAACTACAAACTATTTTTTTTCCACTCACACACACCCAGGAAGCTGCCCGTAACAGCTGTCTAACTCTCAAGTACCTATTCACTGCTAGACAACAAGGGCATCAGGGAGAAAGAAACTCTGCCTATTATTTCACGCCATCGCCGGGAATCGGACCCGGGTCACAGTTTACGTGTCCAGTGTGCTGTCCACTGAGCCACCGGCACACCCCGTGTGTGTTGTTTCAAGCACCTAGTTGTGCTTGGAGGGAGGTTGAGCTTTGGCTCTTTGCTACTTTCATTTTTTGCTAATATATATATATATATATATATATATATATATATATATATATATATATATATATATATATATATGTATATATATATATATAGAGAGAGAGAGAGAGAGAGAGGGAGAGAGAGAGAGAGAGAGAGAGAGAGAGAGAGAGAGAGAGAGAGAGAGAGAGAGAGAGAGAGAGAGAGAGAGAGAGAGAGAGAGAGAGAGAGAGAGAGAGAGAGAGAGAGAGAGAGAGAGAGTGACCATCTTTGTAGCGATAACTAGACAGATATTTGAACATAAACTGGAGTGAGTATAGAGAGCATTATAATTTGGTACTAAAAATCACAAAATAACTTAAACTAAATTACAATGTGCAAGGTGTAACGAGCGTGATTACTTAGCCACCTGCTCATCTGCAAACCCCAAATTACTACTCGGGTTTAAAGACGAGCTTCATTAGTCGGATCATTGAACCCATTCTCGACATGAACACTGAAGACAAGCGTGCACACACTTTACTTATTGCTGAGAGAGAGAGAGAGAGAGAGAGAGAGAGAGAGAGAGAGAGAGAGAGAGAGAGAGAGAGAGAGAGAGAGAGAGAGAGAGAGAGAGAGAGAGAGAGAGAGAGAAGATGCGTAAATGCTTGTACAATTCTGGTCTTGTGCTTCTGTAATTTTATACTCGATTTTGTGCTTGGTGATGTGAGGATCACTTGTCTTGGCTTCTCTGTAATCCTTTAAACACCACCGTCCACATGATGGGTATGGGGTGCATAATAAAGAAATAAATTTTTGGCTTCCCAAAAGCTGCATAGATTGTATAGTTTGTGTTGATTATTGAGGTAACAGTAGTTGGTGATAGTGGGGAAGAGGGTGGTGATGGTGGTGGAGAGGCTGGTGGTGATGGTGGTGGTAGTGGTGGTGGCACTGATGGTGGTTGGCAGGTGGTGCAGGAGGCACCCAGGGCCGGTGTCAGAGAGACAAACACTACCAGCTGTGGCAGAGCGGTGAGAACAGGTGTTGAGTCGACCATGATAACTCATGGCACAGCTCAAGGCGAGGGAGGAGGAGGAGGACGAAGAGGGAATGGGAAGACGAGGACGAGGAGGAGAAAGAGAAAGAGCAAGGAGAAAACGACCAGAAGAAAGAGGAAGAGAAGAAGCAGAATAAATAGGAAGAGAAAGAAGATTGGCTGGTGGAAGAGGAGTTGGAGGAAGAAGAGGAGTAGAAGGATAGTAAAGTGATGGGAAAAGAAGGATGAGATACAGTGACAATGTGATGAGAAAGAAAAGGGGAAGCAGGAACATAGTAGGAGATGACAGAGGATAATAGGAAGTCAATGGGACGAGGAAAGGGGGACAAGGGTGGACGAGATAGGGGGATTGAAAGGAAGAGAAGAGGGCAGCGAAACGGGAAGGAAGAAGGAAGAATCTTGTACTTACACACAGACCTCCTCTACGGTCAAATGGGTTTTATGGGCTTGATTGGTGGGGTGGTCGGGATGGGTAAAGTGGGTGGGGTGAGTGGGTTGAGAGGAGGTCAGTGGGGATGAGTGAAGATGAGTGAGGAAGTAACGGAATGAGTAGAGAAGGCTAAAAGAGAGGGGAAGGTAACGGTACCGTGGAAGGAAGATATGAGAGAAGGGTAAGGGGTGAGGGATGCGCCTAAAGGTGGGTGTTGGGGGTGTTGAACATAACTACCCATCATCAACACTGGTAGTGTCAGCAACACAACACTTGTTCCTGCTGCAGGTGGTAGTGGTGATAGTTGTGATGTTGGTGGTGGCTGTGGATACTGTTATTGCTAGTGTTGTTAGTTCTCACTTTAGTTATAGCTACTGAGGTTACTTTTATCGTTGTTATTGCTGCTGTTGTTATTATCAGTGTTATTATTTCCAATGTTATTACTGGCTCCGTTGTCATTGGTAGTGATGCGGTATTCACTGTTTTTATTGCTACTGCTGTTATCCCTACTGTTGTTATTGCTACTGCTGTTATCCCTACTGTTGTTATTGCTACTGCTGTTAACCCTACTGTTGTTATTGCTACTGCTGTTATCCCTACTGTTGTTATTTCTACTGCTGTTATCCCTACTGTTGTTATTGCTACTGATGTTATCCCTACTGTTGTTATTGCTATTGCTGTTATCCCTACTGTTGTTATTGTGAACGTTGTTCTTGGTACTGTTGCTACCTAAAGAATTGATGTTATGCACTGGAATTATTGCCTCCGCACCTTGGATTTTTTTGCTACTAGTTATTAGTGGTGATTGTGCAAGTGTGGGGATTGTGTAATTGTGTTGTTAGTGGGGTTCGTGTTATTGTTAATGTTGCTATTAATGTTTGTGTTATTGTTGCTGTTACTAGTGCTAGAAGAACCTCTGCTAATGGTACCTCGGCTAGAAGTGCCTCTGCTAGAAGTGCCTCTGCTAGAAGTGCCTCTGTTAGAAGGGACTCTGCTAGTTGTACCTCTGTTAAAAGTGCCTCTGCTAGTGGTACTTCTGCTAAAAGTGCCTCTGCTAGATGTACCTCTGCTAGAAGTGCCTCTGCTAGAAGTGCTTCTGCTAGAAGTGCCTTTGCTAGTGGTGTCTCTGCTAGAGGTGCCTCTGCTAGAAGTGCCTCTGCTAGAAGTGCCTCTGCTAGAAGTGCTTGTGCTAGAAGTGCCTCTGCTAGTGGTACCTCTGCTAGAAGTGCCTCTGCTAGTAGTGCCTGTGCTAGTGCCATAGAGGGCGGGTTCTCCTGGTTGCTAGCCCACCGGGCGGGCGTCCTAGAGCACACTAGCTCGCCTCCCTGCCACCGTTCATCACGGTGAACCTCCAACAGAGATCATTTTCTGATTAATGTGGCTTTCTGGGATAATATTTCTTCATTAACCCTCTCCTTTAGACTTTCTGTTTTTCTTCTATTACAGCTCTCGACGTCATACTTCTCTCTCTCTCTCTCTCTCTCTCTCTCTCTCTCTCTCTCTCTCTCTCTCTCTCTCTCTCTCTCTCTCTCTCTCTCTCTCTCTCTCTCTCTCTCTCTCTCATTCTCTCTCTCTCATTCCTGCTTTAATTTTCCCCTCGACTTCCATCTTTCTTTTTACACAATCCGCATTCACTATTTCCTATACTCCCCTCTCCGTACTATTTCCCTCTATTCTGTAACACCTTTCTTTCCACCCCTCTTCCTTCTCTCCCTGTTACCGTCTGTATCTTCCCTATTCCCTCTCACCCCGTCACTACCATCTTTGTGCCCTCTCACTCGCTTCCTATCGAATTTATTCCTTTCACCTTCTTCTCCTCCTCCTCCTCTCTACCACTCATTCCATTCCCATCTCGTCTCATATACCACCACCTTCCTTTCCATCCTTTCCCTCTTCCTTCTCCTCCCACTTTACAATGCAAAGATTTTTCCCTTCCCTTATGCGTGGAAACGGCTGCGCCAGACACTGCGCCTCTGAAAATTAGGACACATGGTCGGATTAGAATTCAATTATCCCAAGTTGATCAGCCTTATGGCAGGCAGGCGGAGAGAAGCAAGAGTCCTTCACGTGGCACTATTCTGACTTGGTGTAATAACTTGGAGAGGTCTATGTATCATATTTGACACATCTCGGGGAAAGGATTAATGAATTAGGGAGAACTTGAGGCTGCAACAGGGACGATTACGTCCTAATGCTTCTCTCACGTTTTGTGAGTTGCGAGCTAGACCCGCCACACTTTGCACACACACACACACACACACACTAGGTGGGTCACCCGTCGGTGCCCGGGGTCAAGTCGGGCACCCTCAGATTCTTATTCCTCTTTGTGTCTGTTTTTATAATGAAAATAATAAACATCCCGGTTATTGTAAATGGCGAGTTACTTCAAATGGTAATTACATTTACAAATTGATGATTGACTGGTAAATCTAATATAACTCATAACACACACACACACACACATACACCTGTTTCTGATATACGTAAATGATCTCCCAGAGGCCATAGACTCATTCCTCTCAATGTTTGCAGACGACCCCAAAATTATGAGAACGATTAAGACAGATGAGGACAGCTTGAGGCTTCAAGAAGACCAGGACAAGCTGCAGGAATGGTCGAACAAATGGCTATTAGAGTTTAACCCAAGCAAATGTAATGCAATGAAGATTGGCGTAGGTAGCAGGAGACCAGATGCAATGTATCATTTGGGAGATGAAATACTTCAAGAGTAAGAGAGAGAGAAATACCTGGGGGTTGATATCACGCCACACCTGTCCCCTGAAGCCCATATCAAGAGCATAACATCAGCGACATATGATAGGTTGGCTAACATAAGAACGGCCTTTAGAAACTTGTGTAGGGAAGCTTTCATAACTTTGTATACCCCATATGTCAGACCAATCCTGAAGTATGCGACTCCAGCATGGTGTTCATATCTAGTCAAGCATAAGACTAAACTGGAAAATGTTCAAAGGTTTGCCACCAGACTAGTACCCGAGCTGAGGTGTATTTTCTTAGAGGAATTGATAGGATAGATAGAGACAAACTATTTAACACAAGGAGCACACGCACTAGGGGACACAGGTGGAAATTGAGTGCCCAAACGAGCCAAAGAGATGTTAGAAAGAATTTTTCCAGTGTTAGAGTAGTAGACAAATGAAATGCATTAGGAAGTGATGTGATGGAGGCTGACTCCATACACAGCTTCAAGTGAAGATATGATAGAGCCCAGGAGGCTCAGGAACCTGTACATTAGTTGACTGACAGTTGAAAGGCGGAACCAAAGAGCCAGAGCACAACCCCCGCAAGCACAACTACATAAGTACATCTAGGTAAGTAAACACACACACACACGGGCTGCTTCCTGGGTGTGTGTGTGTGTGTGTGTGTGTTGAGAAAAACACCAAAAAAACATAAGTTAGTAGTTAGTAGTTAGTTACAGTTGATTGACAGTTGAGAGGCAGACCGAAAGAGCAGAGCTCAACCCCCGCAAGAACAAATATGTGAATACAAATAGGTGAATACACACACACATTTATTTATTTATTTTTCTGGGTGTAGGTAAAATGGTTGGAGTGATGAGGGAGGTAAAGGCTTGCCGACCGGAACTAAGTCAAGGGTTTAGTGTGTTGAGGTGTTCCACCATGTGTAGTTTACAACGTCTCCCAGCCTCTTGCTTCTCTCCCTAGCTCTCTCTCTCTCTCTCTCTCTCTCTCTCTCTCTCTCTCTCTCTCTCTCTCTCTCTCTCTCTCTCTCTCTCACTCACTCTGTTTCTTTCTCGCCATGTACACGATTCGCTCTTCGTTTCTCCTGCCTCCAATTCATCCAATCACCCTACAGTTTCACCGCCTGTACTCTTCCTCAGAATTTCCCCCTCACTCTACCATGATAACTCCCCTACCCCTTCTTTCTATCATCCAAATATGGCATTATAATTCCCCTTCCTTATTCCTGCTCTCCTAATTCCACCTTTCATAATTCTCCCTTCACACTACCACAATGATTCTTCTTTCCCCCGATCCTTCACCCTGCCATGATAACTCCCTTTTTTACTCCGGCCGTTCACAGTCGCCCTCTCAGGTTCAAATTGTGTTTTCTGATCACCTTAATATTGTTTTGATAATTTTGTATTCAACTGTATTAAAAAAATGAAGAGCGAGAATATGGTGTAAGGGATTTACATGAAGCTTGGACAAGAGTGTTGCTCAGCCCCCCCCCCTCACTCCCCCCCACTCAACGTTGATTAGCGAGTGCATCGATTACTCTAAATGCACCCCCTTGGTGCTCTCGTCAATATTCGTACTATATTCAATACTTTACTTTCAGTATCCGAGCCATATATATATATATATATATAAACAAATGTATATAAAAATTCGCTTCTCGCCTCTCTTCCCCAGACACCTCTTAAAAATCGACCGCTAATGGAACTTTGGTTTAAATTACGGGGCTTCATCCACAGCAAACACAGCTGACGGAGCGCTGACAGGTGTATTCAACCCCCGTCCCGTCCCTCTCCCCCCACCACTCCGTCAGCCCTCCTATCCTCCTCCTGTTCTTCTTTCGAAGAAGGACGCAGCTGATTCTTTGTTTCCTACGTCACCACCAGAGCGAGAATTCCGGCCGTCAGCACAGAACGTGTCAGCCACGTCGATTTTGGGGTTTTTGCTAGCGTGGAATATGTATTTATGTGCAACAAATCATGCTGCCAGAACGATCTGCAAAATAGCACCGGTTGCCACATAAATCACTTAAAATATTCAAGATGTGATTGTTATCAGATACAAATAGAATTTTAGATCTCTATAAGATTTGATATAGAATTTCATAGTTCTATATCGAGCTTGACATGAATAACAACGATTCACATGCACAGTATACTCATACATATATATCGTACATATAAATAACCATATGTTGTTATGGGTATTTATATGTACCCATATAAATAACCATAACCCTCCCATATATTTATAAATATTATATATATATATATATATATATATATATATATATATATATATATATATATATACATATATGGGCGTGTGGGCGTGTGAGAGAGAGAGAGAGAGAGAGAGAGAGAGAGAGAGAGAGAGAGAGAGAGAGAGAGAGAGAGAGAGAGAGAGAGAGAGAGAGAGAGAGAGAGAGAGAGAGAGAGAGAGAGAGAGAGAGAGAGAGAGCAAGTGTGGTAAAATCACCATGAAGACAGTGGACGGATCAGGTGGGTAGGGGGATGGGGGCAGAGGAATGTGCGAGTATGTCACCTGGCCACATAACAGAACCCAACAAGTAAACATTTTAACTAACAACACTATCAAACCACCAGGAGATTATAAACACTATAGCCCCATCACCCCCCACCTGTCTCCCACCCATCCTTCATCCCCATACCTCTTTCCGTGCCCCCCCCTCACCTCACCCATATTTCCCAAACCTCACCCCTATCCTCCCCTGCTCTTCAAACACCGTTACCCTCGACGCTTCCCAATAAACACACGCAATAAAAGATACACACACAGGAGAAAAGTGGAGCAGGTTGTGGAAGGGTGGACGGTGGTGGCGGCGGCGCCAGGGAGGACACGAGGCCAGGTATGGGTTTATGGCGGTGAACCGGGGCGCTTTACGAGCACTATAAACTCATGGGACACAAGGCTCAAAAACCACTCGGAAAGGGTAATACGACTGTGGTTTGAGAGTATGTATGTATGTGTGTATGTGTGTGTGAGTGTTTCTCCCTCTGCTGATCTCTCTCTCCTCAGATTTTTTTTTCAGATGTTTGCGTCTGTTACATGTCTATTTCGTATGATTTGACCCGTGGGAAGTCAACGGTGAGTGGACACTTCTGGGAATGACTGTGTGGGCTGATATTGTTCAGAGCATAAACTCTTTTAGGGTCAGTTGGACAGTATGGGTTATATTTGATCCCATAGCTCCGTTTCGGGGGTCATATTTTTATTTCAGTTGTGCTTCAAATGTTTTTCCAAATGCAAAGACCGGTTGGACTCTATGTCACCGTAGTAATATGCACGCAATGAGCGATACAGTACGAGAAAGTCTTCAAGAAATTGTACTCTGAGGGCTATGCACTGGGTTTAGGTTCCAAGGGAAAAGGGTAGAGAGGCCACCTTTTTACCCCGATCTACTTTTGATAGAGCAAAAAAAAAAAGAGTTAGGACACAAAAAATATGTGAGGAGCCTAGCCAGTGTGTGAGAAGAGAGATAACTGAGAACATCTTCCGTCGTCTCCGGTGAGTTGTTGAGTTTTTTGTCTTCAGTGTCGTCCATATAAACTTTTTTGTCAGTGTTTCTATTTTTTTTGTCATCAGCGTTATCATTTACCATCTTTGGTCAGTTATTTAATTTTTTTGACCTTAGTAATAAGCAAATATTTTTGGTTATTACCTTTTTTTTGTCGTCAGTGTCATCTATTTTTTTCGTTAGTACTTTGTATGTCTCTTTCCTTACTTCCCAGTGTTTTCCTTTTATCGTCAGTGCCGTAAGCGGCTTTTCTTGTCAGTATTTTTTTTTGTCCTCGTCAGGAAGTGTGCCAACGCAGTATTTACTTGTAATTTCTTGGTACTCCCTAAACTATGTCTGTGTTGGGGAGGGGCGCGGGAAACAGCGAGTCATAATCCTTGACAAAAATTCTGTAAATAGTTACCGTCGTGTTTACGGGAATTTTTAAATTCTCGGAATATTCTGGTTAGTAATTTATACATAATTTGTATGTAATTATTTAAGAACGTATGGTGCCTTTGTTGAAAAATGTATGTCATTGTTGAAGAACGTGTCTTTGCATTGTTGAAGAACTTAAGGTGTTATTGCTGAACAAAGTATGGTGTTATCATTGAAGAACGTGTGGTGTCATTATTTAGGAACGTAGGGTTGTATTGTTGAAGAACGTATGATGTCATTATTTAAGAACGTGGGATTTTATTGTTGAAGAACGTGTGGTGTTATTGTTGAAGAACGTGAGGTGTTATTGTTGAAAAACGTGAGGTGTTATTGTTGAAGAACGTGTGGTGTTATTGTTGAAGAACGTATGGTGTTATTGTTGAAGAACGTATGGTGTTATTTTTGAAAAACGTGAGGTGTTATTGTTGAAGAACGTATGGTGTCATTATTTAAGAACGTGGGGTTTTATTGTTGAAAAACGTATGGTGTTATTTTTGGCGAACGTATGGTGTTATTGTTGAAGAACGTGTGGTGTTATTGTTCAAGAACGTGTTGTTATTGTTGAAGAACGTGTGGTGTTATTGTTGAAGAAGGTGTGGCGTTATTGTTGAAGAACGTGGGGTGTTATTATTGAAGTACGTGTTGTTATTGTTGAAGAACGTGGGGTGTTATTATTGAAGTACGTATGGTGTTATTATTCAAGAACGAATGAGGCCATTGTTGAAAGCTGAAGAACGTATGAAAACGTCGTCGAAGAACGTACGTCTCCGTTTCCACGAGGATAAATATTTTATTTGAATTGAACGTCACTGTGCGAAACGTCATGTTGCAGCGGACAATTAAATGCATTTTACGTTTTTTCGTGTATGCGTCACAGATTCTCTGTAGTTATACCTTAAAATAAATGTCATATTATGATTTTTCGTGTTATCCATCACAGATTCTCTGTAGTTATCCCTTAAAAAGACATGGCATATTATAATTTTTCGTGTATGCGTCCCAGATTCACAGTAGATATCCCTTAAAAAAAATGTCATATTATGATTTTTCGTGTATGCATCACAGATTTTCAGTAGTTATCCCTTAAAAAACATTGCGAGTACAGCCCCTACTGCTACTTCATCTAAATGTATAATACCTCAGCTTATACAACACGCCTGAACGGACCCGCCTGAAGGTTAATACCCCTAGCGCTTCGCTTTGACGCCGTTATAGACTTCACTGCCATTATCACGGCACATAGGCGCTTCCTCGACGTCGTCACTGGCGGGGACCATAGCCAGTGAACTTCGGATCGACTCGAGGAGAACATCTTCATATATCCTGTGGTTGACTGGAGCTTTCACGCAAGGTGATTCAGTTATTACACTGGGATCAGTACAGAACTCTTGTTAATGTATGTGTAATGACGATTGATCGGTTGATAGATTGGCAATTGATCGAGTGATCCTATCTCATTCAATAGGTTGATTCATCGATCATTAATTGGTTGATCCGTCGGCGTTTTAACGGCACGCCTTGGTTACAATCGCTCAGTGTTCGGGAGACTGCGCCGGGGATACCTGCCGGACGCATATTTGATCGACTTATTGACGCTGATACGACATAGTGGCTATGATTTTCTGATGCCGGCGTGTGATCGCTTCTCGCCTGATGGTTTGTGCATGTTCGATACATTGGTTCTGGATGGATGCTATTGGAGTCCAGACATGCTGCTAGAAAAACTTATAATGCAATGTTCTTATTTATGTTTGGGTATGATAAATAATATGTATCAAGGACTAAAGCATTTCATGGATTATCGACTGTAATGTGTTGTTCTCATCCCTAATATAACATTGTTAGTGACTCGAGAAAATAATAACTGCGTTAAATATATATATATATATATATATATATATATATATATATATATATATATATATATATATATATATATATATATATATATATATATATATATATATATATATATATATATATAAAACACACTGTCTGACAGCTAACTT